>NC_143012.1:48766751-48918939 GCF_055824585.1 Amblyomma mixtum
GGAGATGCGAGACGGTAATGGCGCAAATTTCGTTTCCTAAAAAAGAATTCAGAAGCGGACGATACCTTTCTCTTTCTCTCTCCTATTCGTCTGCCTTCCTTTGGCATGAGAGAATTTTATTTGTTTCCCGTTTCAAATCGTCGGCACTGCATAGCTTTGCAGACGACACCCTGATTTTCGCTTCGCTCCGGTATGAGGGAAAAGAAAAACAGACTGACACACGATCAATGGCGACGATGTATGCGATTGATGCAGAGTTGTCGCTGCTAGCATTGCAGTTCCTGCTGTGTGACCCATCTGTGGTTTCACTGAATTCCGGCCATGGCGCTTGGCTGGTGACCCGAAAGAAGCGGGTTCGATCCCTGCTGCGGTGGTCCAATTTCGATGGAGGCGAAATTCTAAAGACCCGTGTAGTGTGCGATCTCAGTCTATTTATTTTATTTATCATCATATCCACAGCGCCATTGTCTGGCATTACAGAGGGTGGGCTGAACAAAAAGTACACAATTGCTACCTCATGAAGGTGGTTACAAAAAAAAGATAACAGTGAGATAGAAAGAACATGGAATTATTATACATAAAAAAATTCAGGGGGCACTTTGACTGTCTAAAGTGGGTAGAGGCGGAAGCGTTTTCCGCACCACCTTCGCTGTTTCTGTGGCGTCACATATATTTGAGTACTAATTACTAAGTGATGGCAAATCACTAATTAATTGTTAATTGCTTATTAATGCCTGAATACTAATTAACTGCTAATTAATGACGCTTAAGCTTCGCCTTTAGGAGTGGAACGCGACAGCGCGTTGTAGCGCTGCCAGGCAGTCCACGGAACGCCACCACCCGTTCGGCGCGATGCCTTGCCCTTTGAACGCAACGCTTTTTGAGGAAAGGAAATGGCACAGTAAGTCTCTGTCATCTCGGTGGACACCTGAACCGCACCGTAGAGGCAGGGAGGTGGGAGTGAAAGAAGATAGATAAAGAGGAGCCGTAATGAAGAAAATGAAAATTGTATTTGAGGAAAGGAAATTACGCAGTAACTGTCTCACATATCTCGGTGAACACCCGTCAAAATTCAGGGGGCACTTTTTTGACCTAAAGTGTGGTCACTGGTGTGTGGTTAAGATGTTAAGCTTCGCCCCTAAGAGTGGAACGCGACAGCCTCTTGCAACGCTGCCAAGGAGTCCATAGAACGCTATCGCCCATTCGGTTCTACGCCTCGCTCGTCGGTAAATTGGTTTTTGAGGAAAGGAAATGTATCTGTCCGCCAACCTTTTAGCCCGAGGTTCTTTAAACCGGGCTCAGGTGGCCTCGGATCGGGGATTCACGAAGGATCGCATGCACTCATTCAGTGAGCTGACCCAGGCATACAGAGCCTCTCGCCAGCTCTACCCCCCCGCCCCACCCCTCCCTAGATAACAGACACGCAACACTCTGGCGCAGATTACAAACACATACTCTCCCCTCGCCCCTTACCCTAACCCTCTATCATCCCTCCTTCCCCACTCCTGCTTGCGCCCTATGCCCAGAACCCTTCGCTTCTTCCCTCCACATCCTTTCCCTCTGCCCGGCGGACCCTCCCCCGCGGGACCTAGAGAACCTCAAGACCTGGGAGGACTGGGAGACCCTGCTGCACTCGGAGGACCCGGCCGTGCAGACCATCGCCACCGGCCGTGCTGCCAGTGTTATGGACCTCAGGAACATAAACACTTGAGTGCAGTGGGGTCGTGCGGGGACCCTGGGGCGTGCCCCGAATTCCTTTGTAAATAAAGTTTTTTCTCTCTCTCTCTCTCTCTCTCTCATCTGTCGGTGGACACCTAAACCTCGCCGAAAGGGAAGGGAGGAGGATGGCAGTGAGTGAAGACACCGTATTCACTAGACGCGTCTTTGTTCATTCCAAACCATCGAGCTGGCATGGCGGAGTGGATAGCGTGCTCGTCTCTCACGCCGAAGACCGGGGTTCGAATCCTGAGCTCGACCAATTTCTTAATCGCTTTTATTTATTTATATAGCCTGACTAGTAAAGCTAATTAGGCTAATTGGGTAATTAAGCAACTCAGTCCCACTTACTTAGAGCATCACTATACGATCCCTTCAATTGGTTGTATGGTTACTAGCCAAAGTGCAATTGGCCCCGTTTGAAATTAGCGCACTGTGACGTCACGACCGTTTCCACCAACTGAAAAGCGTGACATTTTCTGTCGACAACTGCTGCTTACAACGATGAGACATTAAAGGCTTCCGCCTTAAAAATGTCACAGCATGGAAGAAACTGAATCATTTGATAATATGGACACTACTTCCTCAGGCAGCTTGTTCCATTCCGAAACCGTTTTAGAACCGTTTTAGAACGAAAACCCCATGTGGTAGAAACTTCCGGAGCCCTTCACTACGGCGTCCCTCTTACCCTGCGTCGGTTTGTGACGTTAACCCCTCCTAATCCAAACGAATCACTCGTCTTTTGTGACCGGACCTGCGTAAGACACCAGAGTGCAGGCGTGACACGTGCAGAGCTTGCGCCCAACTAGCGGCGGCGTTCCGTGCAGTGCACGAAAGCGTTTCATCTAAGGCACATCGGAGAGAGCTGGATGATTGCGGAGGACGCGCCACAGCGTCGAACGCGTTTAGAGATCACGGCATCCTCCGCACTCGCCAGCTCGACGCCTCGCTTCGCTTTTCTTTCCTTAAAAATCTTTTTTTTTTTGTCACCAGCACGTGCATGTCGCGGAAGGCAAGGAAATTGCACGGGTCTGCCTACTTGCTCGAGCTCTGAGCCACAACCGCCGCCACGTGCGGGGGAGTCGAAAGATATGGGAGGAGAGAGAGTGAAAGAACAGACGCGCGTGGCAACAACCGCCTCCTCCGCCGAAGCGATGGCGTCGCCTGTAACAAATGCCCCCCCCCCCTCCCCTCCTACCATTGCAGCCAACTCGCTCGTCTCTCGTGCACGCGCAAATAACTAATAGATAAAAAGCGTGTTGGACCTTTGGTTGGGCAGCTGACAGCGTTCGCCAAACGCTGCGAGCGTCCGGTCGCAACGCTTTTACTGTCTATTTTTGTTTTGTTTTTTTGTGTGTTTTTTTTTCACCGTGCTCCGCGTTGACACCGTGCAGCGCGTGGGTTAGCTGTGGCCTCCTTCGGAGCTTGCAACGAACGCTGGTTTTTATGTGCCTCGCATAACTCGGGTTTCCGCGATGGCCTTTGCGAGTCGTGTTACTCACTGATTGTTTCGGGCGAACACTAAGATTTTTGAAAACGGTTTGGTTTGGTTTATGGGGGTTTAACCACCGAAAGCGACTCAGGCTATGAGAGACGCCGTAGTGAAGGGGTCCGGATAATTTCGACCACCTGGAGTTCCTTAACGTGCACTGACATCGCGCAGTACACGGGCCCCTAGAATTTCGCCTCCATCGAAATTTGACCGCCGCGGCTGGTATCGAACCCGCGCCTTTCAGATCAGCAGCTGAGCGCCTTAACCACAGAGACACCGCGAAGGCAGGGTTTTGGACAAGATTCAGTACACTAACTTGGCTCCTTAGAGGCCTAGCTGCCTTTGATGCGGCATCAGGAATTTGAGAGTCAAATTTAAAACGGATGCAATGTCACTTTAACGCGGTATTCTAACGGCCTTCACGCGGTAAGTGCCATTTTTCACCGAAGCTTCCTTCGGAAATGTCTAAAGAAATTTCCATGCAGACTGAGCCAAGTTCTTCCGAGGATTCTTTTCGTCATTCGCTCGAACGAAAAGCCCGCCACTCCTATCATGCAGTTCCTTACACACACAAGATGGAGAGTCGAAGTGTGACCTCTAGCATATTAATCCTTTACGCTGCTTCCTGAGAGAAAAGAAAGTCTACATTCTGCGGCATCAATCTTAATGGTTAGGCAGGCAACGTTGGACAATTGTAAGGGTCTGCTGTTGAAATATCGAAGGTAGTTAAATTCTTCTTAATCGCAGCACAAACTCCCTTTTCAGCTTTGTACATCGTTCGAATCGAGTAGCTGACTTACATAAAAAACCAATGGGGAACGTTTCTTACGATAGGAAAAACATTCACAACAAAAAAATGGGAGCCTGGCGAAGTGGTGAAGATCTCAACGGATATGTTGACCGCCATAGAGGAATCTTACGGTAAAGGAAAAGATTACTTGTCCAGAAATCTCGGGCCTGATTAGGGACGACTGCCCAAAGCGCACCACTTTTCGTCGGTGCCTTACGCCTGGCGCTAAAATTTAGTGGTGAATATAACATGTGATTTTGAAGAAATTCCGTATATCGGTTTACCTTTTCAGCACCGGAATTGTTCTGAGTCGAAAATGTTTGTGTGTGTTGAGATTCTTGCGTGACTTTTTAGTTTGTCAACAAAGGCTTATTTTAGCTGCTGTGCTGCATGTCTCGAAGTGATTACAGGGGTCTCTCCACGATCAGTGCACGTTAAAGATACCCAGGTGGTCAGAATTATTCCGGAGACACGGCAGCAGAGGCAGAGGAAGTAGCCGTGGGTCTGGCGGTGGTGGAGTGCTGTTTGCAGTCAGGTTCATAGGCACACCGTTTCTCTAGAATGGCGTTCGGCTGCAAATATTGAGGACGCGGAATAAAACCCCTGCCAGAGCGGCTATGTTTTCACAGAGGTGAAATGGAGATTGGTTGGATTGGAGTAAACTTTATTTGTGCCTGCAGTTGGACGCTCGCGCGCCCCGACGAGGGCCTACGTCGTCTACGAGGCTGCCGTTACTCGGCGCGGGTCTCCGCTCGCCGTTGCCGGCTCGCTGGATCCCTGCCTTTCGAGCGCCCCGAGGACCTGCTGGACGGCCCATAGCTGTTGGTCATGGTCGTTGCTCTTCGCGGCTGCCTCCAGCCGCGGCGGGATTGTTCCTGATCTTGCTTCCTTTGGATTTTTGATGCAGTCCCACAGGATGTGCGTGTGATCTGCCGGCTCCCTCCGGCAGACTCTACACGTATCGGTCGGGTAGGTCTCGGGGTACATGCGATGCATCAGTCTCGGGCTCGGTAGCGATCCGGTCTGGAGCTGTCTCAGTAGTACCGCCTCCGCTCGACTCAGCCTCGGGTGCGGGGGTGGGAGAGTCCTGCGAGCCAGGCGGTAGGCCTTCGTGATTTCGCAATAGTCGGTCATGCGGTCCTTGGCTCCGAACCACGTCGGACGGTCTGTTGCCGGGGCGCGGTTGGTTAGCGCTCGCGCCGCTGCATGTGCCGTCTCATTGTGGTTCGCACTGCGTTCCGACGCGTCGCCCGCGTGCGCCGGAAACCACTTGATTCTTACTCTTCTGTCTTGCAGTTTAGTCGCTCGTAGTACGCGCTCGGCCTCCCTGCAGACTTGGCCTTTGGCGAAGTTTCGCACCGCCTGTCTCGAGTCACTCAGCACCGTGTAGCAGTCTGCGTCGGCAATGGCCAGGGCGATGGCCACCTCCTCCGCTTGTTCCGCTCCGGCGCCTCTCACGCTCGCTGCCGTCCTCGTGGCGCCGGTCGACGCCTCTATGACGACCGCTGCGAAGGCGTTCCGTTGGTATTCGGCCGCGTCCACGTACCGCGCGTGCTCGTCGTTGGCGTGCAGGTCGATCAGAGCCTTGGCCCTCGCCGCTCTTCTTTCCTTGTTATACTCGGGGTTCATGTTCTTGGGTATGGGGTCGATTCTGGTCTGGCGTCGGACCTCTTCGGGGACGGGGAGCTTCGTCTGCGCGTCGTTCGAGTGTCCTATTCCCAGGTCGTCCAGTATCTTCCTCCCGGCTTTGGTCGTGGACAGCCGCTCCAGTTGAGAGGTCCGTTGCGCTTCGGCTATTTCTTCGAGCGTGTTGTGGATCCCGAGTTGTAAGAGGCGGGTCGTGCTCGTGGACTCGAACAGGCCCAGCGCCGCCTTGTACGCTCTCCTGATGATTACATTAATTTTGTTGCGTTCGTGTTGCAGCCATCTATGGTAGGCTGCAACGTACGCGACGTGGCTGATGATGAAGGATTGGACGAGCCTGATTAGGCTTTCCTCTCTCATGCCAGCCTTCCGGGAAGTGACTCTTTTGAGGAGTCGCATAGCGTTGGCCGCTTTTGCCGTGAGACGGGCGATGGTTTCGCCGTTTCTTCCATGCTTTTCGATGACCATGCCTAGGATCCTGATTTTGCTGACCTCGGGGATCACGTTGCCGGATTTGGTTACGATTCTGATTTTTTCGCATTCGCGTTGTCTGCTCTTGCATCTGCCATTGTTGGTAGGTGGGAGTATGAGGAGCTCCGATTTGCTCGGCGAACATCTCAAGCCGGTGCCTTCCAGGTGGTCTTCTATCGCGTCGACGGCTGCTTGCAGAGCGCCCTCGATGTGGGCGTCACTGCCGCCGGTCACCCACAGTGTGATATCGTCCGCGTAGATGGTGTGCCTGACGTCTTCGATGTCCGCGAGCTTCTCGGCCACTCCGATCATTACCAGGTTGAACAGCATCGGCGAAATGACCGATCCCTGAGGTGTGCCGGTGCTCCCGAGCTTCTTCTCTTGCGTTTGTAGGTCGCCTGCTCGTAGCTGGGCGGTCCTGTCCGTGAGGAAGTCCTTGATGTAGTTGTAGGATCTTTCGCCCATGTTGAGCTTAGAGACTTGGGACAGAATCGCCGAGTGTTTCACATTATCAAAGGCGCTCTTTAGGTCGAGACCCAGGATTGCCTTGTTGTCGCGGGCGCTGCCGCCATTGTCTATGATTTGGTATTTGAGCTGCAGCATCGCGTCCTGCGTGCTGAGGTGCTGTCTAAAGCCGATCACCGTGGCCGGATACAGCCCCTCTCGTTCCAGGTAGTCTTGCCACCTGTTGAGCAGGACGTGCTCCAGCACCTTGCCCACGCAGGACGTGAGCGAGATGGGCCGAAGGTTGTCCGTGTCCGGTGGCTTCCCCGGCTTGGGTATCAGGATAGTCTTGGCTGTCTTCCACTGCTTTGGTAGCGCGGCCGCTCTCCAGCACTTGTTGAAGTATTTTGCGAGGTACGTCCTTGTGGGTGCTCAGTAATGTCGGTGCCTGCCAGCGAAACCCAACTGCTCTTAAGACGAAGCCTTCCAATATGGCGGCCCTTTTTTTCTGTCTTCTTTCGCTCCCTCCCTCTCGTTCGACTGCGAAGCTGTTCGGCGTCCATGGAAAGAGCGGCAATTAACAGCGCCTTTCCTTTATTGATAAAACGTTCTCCTTTGTGCATTTTAAGGCGAAAGCCTTTAATGCCTCATACTGTCGTTAGCAGCCATGTCGGCAGATGTTTCATGATCCAGTCATGACTGGTTAGTCATTAGTTAGTCATTATAAACTCATGAAGTTTTAGACATGCCTGGCTAGTCATGACAAGTTAGTCATTAACCAAGCATGAGTAATCATGACTGATTAGTCATGACTGGTTAGTCATTAAGCAGCCATGACTAGTTCGTCATTAACCTGTCATGACTAGTTATGACCGGTTAGTCATGATTGGTTTGTTATGGCTGGTTAGTCATGCCTAGCTAATCATTCACCAGATATGACTAGTTCGTCATTAACCAGTCACGACTAGATAGTAATAACTAATTATTCATGAGTAGCTAGTCATTAAGCAGTCATCAATTAACTAGTAATGACTGGTTAGTCATTAACCAATCATGACAAGTTAGTCAATAGCCAATTATGACTAGTAAGTCATGTGTCATGACGAATTAGTCATGACCATGAGTTACTAGTCATGATTGGTTAGTCACGACTAGATCGTCATTAATCAGTCATGACTAATCATGACCGGTTAGCCATTAGTCACAGTTAGTCACGACTGGTTAGTTATAACTAATTAGTCATGACTAGCTAGTCATTAAGCAGTCATCAATTAACTAGTCATGACTGTTTAGTCATTAACCAATCATGACCAGTTAGTCAATAACCAATTATGACTAATAAGTCATGTGTCATGCCTAATTAGTCATGACCTATGACTTACTAGTCGTGACCTATGACTCACTAGTCACGATTGGTTAGTCATGACTAGTTAGCCATTAGTCACAGTTGGTCATGACTGGTTAGTCATGACTCATGGCTGATTAGTATGTCTAGTTAGTAATTAGCCAGTCATGACTAGTTATGACTGGTTAATGAATGGTTAGTCATGACTAGCTAGTCATTAACCAGTCATGACAAGTTCGTCATTAACCAATCTGACTAGTTAGTCATCAACTAATTATTCATGACTCGCTAGTCATGAATCAGTCATCAATTAACTAGTTATGGTTACTTAGTCCTTAAATAATCATGACTAGTAAGTGATGGGTCAAGTCATGGCTAGCCAAACCAAGACGCCCCATAGCCGCCTCGTGTCTGCCAACAGCCCTGCGGCCGAAGTTGCGTGGAAAGGCTGTCGCCTCGCGCACTTTAGATCGTCAATGTGGCCCCTGAATTTTTTTTTCGCAGTTATACCGCAGCTAATTTTTTTTTTCCGGAGCGCTCAAAAATCGCTGCAACCATTGCCTGACATCAACAGTGAACATATTCTTTCGTTTCATGTTGAGCCCAGCAAGTGGCCGAAATCGAGAGCCCTCCACTACGACACCTATCTCACTCTTTTTTTCGTCCACTCCCACCTTCCTGCCTTCCTTCAGGGCGTGGTTAAGGTGTCCACCAAGAAGAGAGACATGCGCCATTTTCTTTCCCGAATACACCACTACTCAAACCAAACACAGCACGCCTCCGTCTCTAACAATGGCGGCTCCTCGGTGCTCGCGAGCCAATGTAGATACACCGGGCAGCTTGAACCCCAACGCCCACAATATGTCAACATCAGAGCCGCGGCCTAACACGGAATCGAAGCCGGAGACCCATGGTCGCTCCAGCTACGCTTCCTGATACGACCGTCAAAGGCGAACCCACAGTGACGGCCAAACACCTCTGGAACTCGACTTAATCTCAAACGGTAGCCGACGGAGTTTGCGGTACACCTCGAAGCTTAGAGAACAAATCATGACGATCTTCGTGACTGGTCATGCCACAGGAATCTCCTCAATGGAACAAAAAGCCACCCCGCATGGGGCCCCGTAAGCGGAACACTTTGTGTACTTTCAGGGAACAAAAATTTCTGCAGTCGTCTCAACATGCGGGAACACTATAAGAATTGAAAAAGAAATCAGTGCTAATAAGGAGAAACCGGAACAGGCGCGTGTTAAGCAAACCCCTCGATCGCCCCTGTATGGGTGCCAAACTAAGGTCCAATATATATTTTTGCCTCCCTATCTCCCCCCCCCCCCCCCCCAGCGGTGGCTCAGCAGTTAAGGCGCTAGTTTACTGAATCGGTGTACGCGGGTTTGAACCTGACCGCGGCGGCCGCGTTGCGATGAAGGCGAAACGCATCAAGCGTCCGTGTGCTGTGCGATGCCAGTGCACGTTAAAGATCCCCAGGTGGTCGAAATTATTCCGGAAACCTCCACTACGGCATCTCTTTATTCCTTTCTTCTTTCACTCCCACCATTTTCTCTTCCCTTACGGCGCGGCCCGGGGGTCCACCGAAATACGAGACACAGTTACTGCGTCATTTCCTTTCCTCGAACACCAAATATAAACTTTTCTATGTCCATGTTTGCAATGTTTTTTCGTACCAACGATGTATGGTTGCATCTAAAGGTCACGCATTTCGTGCACCCGTTCTCAATTATTTGCGCAAGCAACAAGAAGAATCAAGCATGATTGCAAAAATTTTCACATGCAATGTCGCCTGTCTTACAACATTTGAGGCATTAATAATAACATCTTTATTTCAGCCGTAAGATAACTTTAGATGCAGCCTGTTTACGCCAGGCAGACTATAATACCTCGGAACAACCTTCGGCGATCAATTCTGCAGTTTTATGTAATATCTCCGAGCGAATGTTGTCACTTCACAGCACTAATTAGCTGCATCTTTCCGTGTTTCACAGAGAAAGTAATATATCTTTTTATTTTGCCTCGAAATTGCAGCCGTCCCCGCCATACGGTTCCGCTGACACATCGCATTGAAATTTCATTCCGTGTCTTTTTTTTTGAGGCTTCGTCGATATCTTTAACCTATTGACCAACCATCAAAGACACCATGGCGCTGAGAAACGCAATTTTCTTTAAATAAAGAAAAATATTTTTAATTCAAAAACAATCGCCGATTTCCAGAACTGTCGCAAAACCCGTCTCCAAACACCCGTTAAAGTTGCACGGAACAAAACGCAGACCATCGAAATCAGCGTTCATTCCCATTTCATATATGGGCATGGCTCCCTCGCGCTGGTAAGGTGTCCACCTATAGAGTTCAACGATAGCGCTCGGAACGTTAATGAGCGAGGCTTGCACACGCCCGGGAGGAGGGAAAAGGAACGCGGGGTGTCGTCTGCAAAGCCGGGCTTGAAAGCAGATAGAAGAGGGAAAGGAGGGAAGAAACCTATATATGGAATTGTTCACAGAGAGAGTCCTCATAGCTTGACGGACTCTATTACGGACGGTTGACCGCACAGATACGTCTCCGATTTGGTACCCTTGTCTCGCTGTTTACGGATTCGGAGACGATGGACGACGACGACCGGACATGGGACGGCGACGACTACAAGCCGACGAAAAAGCGGAGGCAATTGTCTTCGACCAGAAAGCCGAAGCGTAGAGAGCGACGACCAGCCAAGCCTCGCGGTGAGTTATGCAGGACGGCCGGCCGCCATGTTGACCTACTTTCTCGTCCTCCCCGGGCTGTCAAGGTCACCGGGACCAGGTCGCGCTAAGCCTATCTGTACAGTGTCCGCAGTTCACTGTATCCGCGGCGTGTTATGGCTCGTTTCGCGCTTTGGCGCGGTTATTTAGGCTCGGCTCTTATTGGCGCTCGTTCGCGCACTTGCGCGGGTGCTTGTCATGGTATTTCACTGGCGCCCGCTCAGCTGAGCGAGTTCGCGAGGGCTCGCATGGCGCGAGCCATCACCCGCTCAGCGAGGGCGCGTGACGGCCGTGGCTCTTCGAACATGGCGTGAGGATGCGAGGCCGCCATGTTTGGCGCTCCGGACACGCATAATTTTTTTTTGTTCAGCGAGATTGGCCACGTTCTGCATTAGTTTGTATAATATTATTACTTTTGGTCACATTGTGACGTGACTTATTCGTTAAATTTAGTGAAGGACGCTATTTAGTTTGATTTATTTAGTTATTTGATTTATTTTTCTGGTTCATTGATTGGTTGGTTGGTTCATTGAGCGACTGAATGAATTATCACTGACTTATTCGGCTGATCGTGTCTAATAATTTATCGATTGATTGATTTTATTGATTAGTTGAGTGATATTATTGATATACTGATCGACTGATTGATTGGTGCGCGTGGCGCTAGCCATCCCCTGCTCAGCGAGGGCGCCTGATGGCCGTTCTTCTTCGAACATGGCGTGAGGATGCGAAAGCGCCATGTTGGCGCACCTGGAAGGCATAATTTTTTTTTGTTCAGCGGGATTGACCGCGTTGTGCATTAGTTTGTGTATTATTACGTTTGGGCAGATTGTGACAGGACTTATTCGTTAAATTTAGCGAAGCACGCTATTTAGTTTTGATTTATTTTTCCGGTTCATTGTGTGATTGACTGAGTCATCACTGATTTATTTGGCTGATCTATCGTGTCTAATAATTGATCGATTCATTGATTGACTTCATTGATTCATTGATTGTATTGATATGCTGATCGACTGATTGATCGGTACGCTATATAGTATATGGGCAAGGTTAAAAAGGGGCTTGTCCTTGTATTCTTTTTCGTCCGTTTGTATTTTTACACCCCTTTTCAACCATGCATTATTGCAAACTTTTCCGATTTTCTCCCCTTTCTTAGCAGATGGTGGTTTAACATTGCATTGAATCACTCGTGAAACATTAAAAGGTACTGGGAATGATGGGTTCCGTCGACCCCACCAGGTGGGAATCAGCGCTAAACGCCACCTCTTGGGCTCGTGCTCTGACTCAGGCTTGTACTACCAGATTAGAGCAGGCCGGCAAGATCTCCCACTTTTGCGAGCCTACAAGCTTCAGGAACTCGGGCGGTCACTCTGCTGGACACAAAGCGACGTGGGCCATGAGGAATACGGTGGTGCAGTGGAGGGCCTCGGATAAATATCGACCACCTGGGGTACCTTAACGTGTGCTGGTATCGCACAGTACACGGGCACCATTTGATTTGACTCCATCGAAAAGCGGCCGGGATCAAAATGCGGTCTTCGGGTCAAGCGGACGAGCGACCTAACCATTGAACCACTGTGGTCGGGCTCATTGATTGATCAATTGATTGAATGTTCCGATTGATTGATTTGATCAGACTCATTGATCGACTCATTAACTGATAAACCACCTGAGTGATTTGTCGATTGATTGATTGAGTTGATATATTGATCAATTGACCGACTGATCAGTCAGTTGACCGATTAATAAGTAATTGATTGACTTGTCTATTGATTTTATGGATAATTTAATTCATTCATTGAATTATTGAGTGGACGGCTGATTCGTCGATCTACTGATTGATTGAATTTGATATGTTGATCAGCTGACCAATTCACCAATCACTTAACCGATTAATCAGTTACTTCACTGATTGGTCGGTCACCCAATATACTCGGTGACTGTCTGATTGATACATTGATTGAAGCTAATTTATTAATTGATTTGATTTACAGATTGATTCATTCTTCCATTGAATAATTGAGTGGTTGGTTGGTCAGTCGATTGATTAATTTCATTTGATGTGCTGATCAACTGGAAGATTAATCAAACGTTTGACAGATTAATTGATCGATCAACTGATCGATTGAGTGACTGCCTGATTAGCCGATCGACTGATTGATTCAATATGTTGGCATATTGACGGGTTGATAATCATTTGACTCGTTCATTCATCGATCTGGCGACTGGTTGATTGACTGATTGACTGATTTATTTAGGTTGATATGTTGATGAGTTGACCGATTGATTGATTCATCGACTGATTGATTGATTGATTTACTGATAGCCTGCCTAGGTCCTTATTTATTAAATAATTGGTTTTTGAGGAAAGGAAATGGCGCTGTATCTGCCTTACATATCTCTGGTTGTCTGGGCATTTCGGGTTGTCTCTTCAAAATTGCAAATTTAAACCGGCTTCCTAAGTGAACTTATCAGACTAGGGCTGTGTGAGATTTTGATGCGACATCCCGGGATGCACCTAAGGCAGTTCCAAAGGGTACTTAGCTCTGTTTCTGACCGCGTAAAAATCCCGGAATCTTTCACATATCTTTTAATACAGTTAGTGGTATACGGCCGAATAAAAATCGGAGAACTGCAAGGCCCAGGCGATGTCCGAACCGCAAAAAAGCTGAGTTCTTTGTTACTTTTTATATTAACTTTTTTTTTACTATTTCAAATACTGCTTTTATTTTAGTATTGTGTTAATTTAAATAGATGCTTTAGCGCAAATTCCACCGCTCAGTACTTCGATGACTACAGCTTTATTATTCCCAACAGCTGTCGCTTTGAGGGCTGGCGGTCTTTGTTAGGTGCCGAATTTGTGTTACTGCAGCGGTGATGACAGTATCGAGCGAGAGGTTTAGTTAAATTGCGGTAGACAGTTATTCTCGAGAATTAGCCTTCAATTTATTTGGCTGGAAAGAGTGTGAATGCATTTTACCGATGCTATAATGTAACGAACACTATGCTGCGCTTCGACACATAGTGGTGTTCAAGCAACTTACCCATCAACCTGCGAGGCCACTAGTTCGACTCCCGGTGACTGTGGCCGCGTTCCAGCAGTTTATTCACTCTTCTTAGTCGAGAGAAAAAATTGGCAGTGGCTTAGCTAGGCTTTCCCGGATATACTTATCGAAAGCTAAGCCGAGCGCCACGGCCAGGCAAGCGGTGTGACGTCATACCGAACGGTGGCGGCGGCTCCGCGGCGATGCGCATGGTGTGACGTCATGCCAGATGGCGCCGTGAGCGCGGCGTTCCCCAGCTGCGGCGGTTGCTAGGCAACGGCTCAAGGTCGATCTCTGTGCCTCTTCGGAGCACCGCCACAACGAAATCGCAAGTCGTGGCCGGTGTAGCTTTCGCTACAAAAAAAAAAAAAAAAGGCTGCCCATATTCTGAGGATCCAGCCTTGCGGACTATATTTCCGGGAATTTCATAGTGCATGTTAGTAATAATATTTACTCGAATTCGAAATTCCTACCATTAATTTGTGTTCAGCGTCGCGCGTGTCGAAGTGGAAGACCTGGAAACAAGCGCCTGTCGAGATTTTATCGGATTTCAAAACTTAGCTTCCCGTAACATGGTTGAGATACACAATACCGCGATTCGGAATTTGGTTATCAGCTGGAAAATGCCCAGCAGAGGGAACTTATCCACCGTCCGAAGCATGACACCTAAGTTACGGCGCCATCTTCACTCAGCTGTGAGCCAGTGCGCATCCCGGTTGCGTTTCCAAGAACAATGATATTTGTAGAGGAGTGCTTAGCCCTCCCTTCCAGTCAATGAATCCGCATGCCCTTTTCGACCGCCACCGTAAACAGTCCTCCCACCTTTCTGAGAGCTCCTGAACGGGAGAGAGACGATACCCTAGTGAAAATGGTCTATAGAGAGCCTATACACTTCTTATGGACTCTATTGCCTTCCTATAGATATTTCTTTTTGAATATTCATTGAACATAGAGCGTCTATAGACAAAAGTCTACTAAAAGTGTATGGCCATGTATCTGTATATTGTCTATAGTCTGTCTATAGCATTTGTATTGCCTGTTGAATGTTCCCTAAGATTTGTCTATAGAGAGTTACAGGGTCTGTTCTGAAAGTAGTAGGACTGGTTTTTTCCTGGGCGAACGGCTGGACGAGAGGTGGTCTGCGCGTGCAGGATCGTTGAAGGGGGATATTGGGAATGCTGGGGAAAATCGGCAGTCGGCTCTCGGCCGTTGAAGAGAGGAGGTCGCTTGTACTGCTAACCCCTGTCGAAACTTCTCGTCACGCAGAATCGTAGAGCGTTTACTGGATCAGCGATACGCGATCAAATTTTGAGTAAATCTTGGTAAAACGGGCAAAGAGACTCACAACATGATTAAGGAGGCCTACGGTGACGCTTCCATGGGTAGATCAGGTGTTTTTTGAGTGGCACAAGCTTTTCCGAGAGGGTAGGGAAAGAGTGGAGGAAGACGACCGCTCCAGACGCCCTTCGACCAGCAAGACCAACGAAAATGTGTAGCGAGTGAAACATTTAGTGAACAGTGATCGTAGAATGAATATCTGAATGATTGCTGATGACTTGAGCATTTCTCAAAGCCAAGTTTTTGAGATCGTGGCAGAAAACTTATCCATGAGGAAAGCGTGCGCGATGTTGGTGCCGGGAGTGTTGTCAGAGGAGGAAAAAACCAACCGGTAGGATCTTCATTATGTGAATAAGGACCCCGATTTTTTGCCCAGCACAAGGCGGCAACGCTGCCTCAGCCCCCCTACAGCCTCGACTTGGCCCCGCCAGACTTTTTTCTATTCCCGAGAATAAAATCAACGCTCGAGGGGAAACATCACGGATCGGTAGAGGTGATTCAACAGGCCGTGACGAGGGAGCTAAACAGCATTCCGTTGAAGGCGTTCCTGGAGGCGTACGAAAACTGTAAAACTCATTGGCAGCAGCGTGTAGGTGCGGAAGGGTGCTACCTTTAAAAATTGTAATCGTTTGTACTATTCGCTTGAATAAATTTTGTTTAAAGAA
This sequence comes from Amblyomma mixtum, assembly GCF_055824585.1. Classification (NCBI taxonomy): domain Eukaryota; kingdom Metazoa; phylum Arthropoda; class Arachnida; order Ixodida; family Ixodidae; genus Amblyomma; species Amblyomma mixtum. The sequence continues at coordinate 48,782,452 of NC_143012.1, forward strand.
ATGAGTCCTACTACTTTCAGAACAGGCCATGTATTAGACTTCTTACACAGAAGTGTATGGACGGTCTATCGACTGTCTAAAAAAATTTTTTTTTGTTAGGATACGGCTCTTACCGTACTAGTTAGAGAGCAGCGCATTTTTTAAAAGTTGGTGACAAAGAGCTCCTTAGAGCACTGAACCTCACTCCAAACCTGCCGCACCTGGTATTCTGTTGGACATATATATTGTGCAAATTTCTGCTTTGGCGCACCTCGGAAGTATACCAGGTATTTCGCCTAAGACGTTCAGCAATATTTAAATATAGTGCGACGGGGGCTTCTTTGAGTTGGAAAGGCGATTTTTTCCGGCAAAGCATGGTCATCGGTTCAGCTCGTCAGTATTCAGCAAAGGCGCGTTAACTAGTAGGCTGGTTAACTAATTGTGAATAATCAAATTATTAACTAATACTGTTGGTAACCTTATTTATTGACGAGCGATTGTTGCCCACGACCAGTAATATCCATATTAGTTTCTAGACTTTCTAAAACGCAATTAGCCTCGGCACTGTGGTGGAAGAAGTTTTGGCTACTTCGACGAGGTTCGCGCACTGGAGGCGTTGCTTAGTCCGCAGCCTTCACGAAAGCGCGAGCATTTCAGCGCGATATAGACAAAATCTGTTGGGCCACAGCGCCGAGGGTAACTAAGTTTTCGAAATTCTAAAAACTGATGTGGCTATTACTCACGGTGAGCTACACGCCTCTAAGTAACTAAGGAGAGTAGTAACAAGAATAGCTGGAAAACGAATTATTCAGTAACAGTTAACCAGCTCACTAGTTAGCAGGTCTTAGCTGTATTCTGACGCGGTACACCGCTCACAGTGCAATTGTAAAAAAAGGGCTCTTCCAACACTAAAAGCCTGTTAAAAAAATGTAAAACATCTTAGGTGATACACCTGGTATATGAGCACGGCAGCTATTTCGGCCCTGTGTCTACATTCGCCGCCAGTATATTCCCCGCAAGAGAGGCCGCTCACATTCACAGCGACGCTGACAGCGCCTGTCCTTGAAGGCTGATTTCCCCCCACAGACACCTCTCTTGAGACACAGCCACTATCCGGCTATGGGAGTGTTTCGCGGCTGCTAAAAAGGCTCCATGTGCGCAGTCTATGCACAAGGGCTCGATGCCTCCACTCTTTGGTCAGTGGTCCTCATCCTTTTTATAACATCTGACCCATTGTTGAAGGCTACGTCTCTTCGCATGTCTGGCAAAAAAGAAGCAAGCTGTTGTTTCGCTGGAAAATAACAGGGGATGTCCTATCACTATGGCATCGGCCGAGAATCAGGAGTGGCATACTGTTACTGAGGAGTAAGTGAATGTCCATTGATGGAGAGCAAAGTAAAAAAATAGCTGCCGCAAAGTGGAGGCATAAAAGCGTAAACTGATGCAAGAAAACATGCATTGAAGGAACAAAAAAAAACATAACTAACCTTGCGCTGCAGCCGAACGATACCTCTGTCGTTTGTCTAGTAGCCAGTAGCCAAGAGAAGACAGGAACAATGTGATGACATTCACTTCCCGAAAAGAACTTATGACGAAGAGAAATTGTGGTGGAATGGAGGAATTGACTGCAAGGTAGAAACGTTATCGTATCAGGCATGCCCCAGCAGACAATCATGCAAAATCACCAGCGGCCTTCGTGATAAAGATACATTATGCGGTGCGGATCACCTATGGTAGGTGGCGACTCATGGGAGGCTTTCTTGCCTTCGATGATTAGCAATAGTTTGAGAGCTCGATATCTGCACCGGTAGCCTCAATTTGATAAACGCTACGTGCAAAAAACCCGGCCTACTGGAATGGCCGCTCACGATGAAGGGCCTCCTCTGTTAGCAATTGATGAAGACCTCCAGTGTTGCTCGACTTGTTGCCTATGGTGCTTTCTCGAGAGAAACTTCCCTAACTGATACTAAATAACCAATTCTTTCCTTGCAGCATTTCTTCAACCCGCTTCATTTTGGCACAGTGTGTCGCCGTCGCCCTGTTAGAACACCACAGCGCCGGTCAATCGATTTATATACTCTGGTGCTCAACCTCGCTTTGTGCTGAAGAGTGGATTTCGCAAGTCTCCGGAAGTTTTATAACCATTCCGATAGGAGAGAAATGCCGCCTTCTAAAGCCTGAAATGAAAACTGCGGCAGACATTACAGGCTTGGCTGGCGTGCTACTTGGACCGTGATGCCATGCGACAAAGACGGAGCTCTAGAATGAGCGAGGAGAGGAGCCGGATTCGCTTCCAGTGTGTCCCGCTCGGTAGGAGAGCATTACGGTACGGCTCCTGATGGTGTGGTGTCAAGCGTCCTTGAAGGGTCCTTGTGGGGCATGGTGCGCTGTCTTGTGTTCGACAGAGACTTTCTTAAGAGGCCCTAAAACACTTTTCCAACGCCTCGCCACTTAGCATTTTGTTACTCCTGTAGGCTTCACCGTACGTCGCACCGTCGTTCGTGGGTCAAAACTGGCTTTGTAGTGCCACTGATAATGCAAGGTTATCATTTATGAGCCACCTTGTGGGGAAGATAGCGACGACGCCTTCGAAGTGCTGTATCGAAAAAGATGTCGACGGTCACCCACTGAAAGGACAGGCTGGAGAATCTGAAGCGAAGCTTCGACCGATACTGCTAAAGCGGTTCTTTGGCCTCCTGTATAAATGCAGGTGTCGTCGCCCTAACATAATAACGCTTTGTTGCGCTTCATGATACTGTGAAGTTTATTGAGGAATCTGAGCTGTCAACACGGCGTACGCGTCGCTCCCCTGGACTGCTTAAAGCTGCTTATAAGAAATTATCGGATCATCAAGAAAAGGAGCAAGCGACTAAAGTACACGTGTCTTATTCGTTGAGTTCCTTGTCTCGGGGTGTTCCAAACGTCCAGCTCAGCTTGGATATAAAGCACGAACCGCTTTCAGCATGAAAACGAAGCAACGGCAGAGGTTTCCTCTTGTACAGGGCGTGGCGTGACACGTTGTGCTGATGTCTGGTACTGCGTTTTATTTTGTGGCATTGTCGGTGGCGTGGCGTTTACTGCATGGTGTGTTGCTCTGGCGTTGACTGCGTTCTCCTTGCTTCATTCGTTGCTGAACGCATGGTTTTTGCTTTTTGTTTGCAGTGGGATACACCGGTGCTTTGTAAGGTGGCAATCCAGCGGGAAAAAGTAAAAGCCCTAAAAAATACAGACGAAGTCCTCTCATCTCATCCCATTACCACGTCTCTTTATGAAGGTTATGAAGAAACCAGAACTGTTCCGACTGCTGTAAATTGTTCTAGATCGCACTTGCGCAAACCCGATCTCTCGACACAGTACAAATAGAAAACTATAAAAATTGCCCGAAAAAAATTCCCGCGATGTTCATTTTTTCGTCATGCCCTAGATTGCGCTGTAATTTACAGTCGTTTGATATTACAAAGGACAATCACTCCTTTGATTTTATTGAGCCATTCGAAAGAGCGACGAGATTCCTTCCTTCCCATTCTCTTTTTTTATTCGTTAGAAGAGAAAATTGTATATAACGACATGGGCTTTGTCGTCAATTTCATCTAAGTCATGCCTTTCCAAGTCGTAAATGGCGAAATAGACGTACAGATGAATGATCAAAACTGAGCTGAAAATAAAAAGGATAAAATAAGCAGTAACCTGTCCTCTAGCGCTACCTAGAGGACAGCATACTTCCCTTTCACTCCCAACCAGGCGTATTCGTGTTTGCAGCGTAGTGCACGCAGGGTGAAGTGTCCCGCAAACCAACACCTGCTATCCCACCAATTAACGCAGAACGTCCAGAGAGGGCCTGCAGGCAAGAAGCCATTGTGGACGCTGATGAATCCCTCGAGGAACGACCACGTCGTGGCCGGGGTCGCGCCCCCAGGAGGGCGAGGAGAGAGGATCCAGGCCCCTCGGCCGAGGCTCGGCCACCACCGCCAGGGGCCGCGACGGAGGTCGACGACGCCGCCAACGAGGAGGAGCTGCCGGCAGAGGTGATGAGCCGGACACGGCATTCCTCGATCTCGCGTCCGGCTGCGTTAGCATGTATAGCCTTTGTCGAAAATGCGCCGCTCTGGGGCACCTAAGACGTGTAGTGGGGCCCTCTAATACCTTTGGGAGTTCCTAAGGTGGGAACTAGTGAGAACGTGAGTTCCTCGAACCTTGGAGACATTTAGAACGCTTAGGGTGCACAATGAGCCACATTGCACGAGCGGAAGCAGACCCGGTGAGCTGCGTATTCTTGACGTTGTAGCTTTCGCCGGAGGCCGTCGAGTACTGGACACAGTGACGGAGATGACTTGTCCGAACACTCACAAAATATTCGCCGGTCCTTGCGGTAGAGAAGAGTGTGTGTGTGATTGTGTGTGTGTGATTGTGTGTGAGTGTGATTGTGTGTGTGTGTGTGTGTGTGTGCGTCCTCGCGCGTGTGTGTGATTGTGTGTGTGTGTGTGTGTGTGATTGTGTGTGTGTGTGTGTGTGTGTGCGCGTGTGTGTGTGATTGTCTGTGTGTGTGTGATTTTGTGTGTGTGTGTGTGTGTGTGTGTGTGATTGCGTGCGTGTGTGATTGCGTGCGTGTGTAGGGGAATCGCGCCCGCCCGCCCTGAATGACCAACACCGTACCAAATCTGCATGACGTCAGCGCAGGTATAACACTGCACTGCTCTCCAGTCCAAGAGATCAATTAGGCTCAAGCCCGAGGGGATAGCATTTTTATTGACCTTCATGCAAATAAATGCGGCGGTTATTATTGACGACATATACAAAAAGCACTGCCGCGTCATTTACCAGAAAAAAAAGTCCTCTCGTAGTGGTCGGGGAAACAAATGAGCTCGCTGGCTCCTTGTGATTTTCATAATGCAGTGCTTACAGCAGCGGTCAACAAACAAATGCCCTACTGAGCGCAGTGGCACGGTTCCTAGCAATTCGCCTAAATCGAAATTCGACCGCCGCGGCCGGGATCGAGCCTGCGCTTTCGGGTCAGCAGCCGACATAACCACTGATCAACCGTGGTGACGGCATGTGGCAGGTTGTCTCAGATTATGAATGACACTTTACCATTATCTTTCGAGAGAAAAGCGTAAAACGGTTGTATCTTACCGGTACTCACTCATGGGAAAGAAATGTGGTGGCTACCGAAAATGGTTTAGCTTAGTTCAGGACAACGCAGCCAGCTATAAAAAGAAAAATGATGGCTGTAACATTAAGAGATCGGAAGCGGGCGGAGTAGGTGAGAGAACAAACACGGGTCAATGACATCCTAGTCGAAATCGAAGAGGAGGAAACGGGCTTGGGGATGCGTAGCACTGGCAGGCAGAAAGCTAGGTGGGCAGTGAGAAGTCTGCGGGGATAGGGTGGCGGCAGCTGGCAAAGGACAGGGTTAATTGGAGAGACATGAGATAGGCCTTTTCCTGCAGAGGGCGTAGTGATGATGATCATGATAGCGTGGCAGTAGCGTCTACAAGAAGTTTATAGACACTGCCTAGACCATCCTCGTAAGGGTACAAAGCTTCCTAATGACAACTTTCTATCCGGTCGACTCGTCAGCCTGCCTTCTCACGGGGTGCAGTGTAGCCCCCTGCAGAAAATGTTACCCTGAAGCTCGCACTGGCTGTTCCCGTTCATTGTGCTTCCGATTTGCCCTTGTTTCTGAATGAGCGACCAACGAAAGGCAAGTTTATTCGGTTGGCATTCATCGAAAAATGCTGGGGCTTTCGGTGTTTGCTGGTTCGGGCAGCGCGCAAAGCAAGGACTGATAGATGTGCGGACAATCACAGCGGTGCCAGAACCGACGATGTGAAACCAAGCAGCCCTACAGAAGGCGCTTCGTGGTATTTGCTGAACGCTCAGGAAACGATCCGCTGATGTTGTGGCGGGCATCGGTTTACTCCTCGCTCATGGTCGCTGTTATACGTGTAAAATATCGACATCGGTCCTGATACGCTTGCGAATTTCTCTGATACCTCTCCACAGTCTTCATTCTCGCGGCAAAAAAGCGCTCATCGGCTAGTCCCCACAAAAAAATGGTCTATAGACTGTCTATTGACATCTTATATACACTATTGCCTTCCTATAGTTATATATTTTTGTTTATTGGTGGTGTATAGGCACTGTATAAAAACATTCTACCCAAAGTGCATGGCCATATATATACAGATCTTTTATAGACCGTCCGTAGGTTTGATTTCCCTATAGACTGCTCTATAGGATTTTTCTACAGAAAGGCTATAGACATTACAGGCAAAACGTTATGGAAAGAAATTTTTGCAAGAGCCCTCCTTAAGGGAGCAACTCCCTTAACGACAACCTGAATCCTCGAGAAGGCGGAAAAAAAATTCGCGGCTCATATCGCAGCGAAGGTCTGAAATCGCTCACGTCCGCTCTTCTCATCTCCGTTGGGCTTCTTATGGGAACAGGTGGGTTCGGTGTGCCGTTCCTAGAATCAACGGGTGTTCGTTTGAAACTAACGCCGTCCGCCACCAATGCAGCGCTGGTTGTGCATCTGCCTCGTTCACGAAATCCTCCGCCAGCCTAAGCCGCTTGGCCGAGCCCTTCCCGTCTCGGCCTGTTGTGACGATAGAATTTTTGTTCATGGCTGCATGTAAGTAACCTGGGCTGCAAGTCGGAACCTCTGGTCTTAGTCTCTTATCCTCGCCTGTGTCCTACGTGCAGTTCAACGAGGCGATGATGGACGAGCTGGCCCAACACTATGTGGACAATATCCTGCCAGACCTCTCCACAGTAATCTCGCCCAGGGACAGGGAGTCGTCCCTGCCCAGCTGCACCTCCCGCGCTCACGGCGACTCGGACGCCGGGAAGCGACGCCGCGGTGAGAGAGACATGCACCACTTTAGAACACAGCTTTCGTGCTGACTAGAGTTACTGTATTATAACTACCTAGAGTTTGGTGTAGCCCTCCCAAGTTGCTCCAGAAAGTATCGCAGTCATGCGCCAAAGCCTTACTTATGTTTGCAGCAGACGCTATACCGCGCAACTCGGACGGGGAAATAACCGAGCGATTACCATCCGCAGTCTCATTCCCGCATATTTTTCCGTGGACGCTGGTTATATACATAAATATACCGAGTGAAAGCCTTCGAAAAGCTCGTCTCGCTGTGTGGCTTTGCCGCATGACTTGGATGCTTTGTGCAGCCCACAGGCGCTGTCTTCAAGCGGCATATATAGGGCCCTTAACACCAATAATACTCTAACAATGTTCTGTGAGACGAGGTTGATGCTTTTCCTGCTCCAATGGACTTCGACGGTGACGTAAATGAGCCGCGAAGCGGCTCAAAAGCAGACCCTGTGGCCTGAAACTTTTGACCGACCCTGTACTTTAGAAAGTGTAGCGGTCAATCACAACTGGCGCCATCTGTAGGCCACATTCTGCGTGAGTACGGCGATAGTTAGCACGTGCTGTTTCAAATGCGCTCCAAAGGCCTGTGCAATAGTTTCTCCGCTCCCTTCGACTGATTATGACGGACAACTGAAAATCTGTGCTGTGTGCCCAACGTTCACAACTACTAGCGGTATTTGTGGAATGTTCAGCGCCATGCGCCTCGCCGTGGTAGCCACGCGAACTAAAATCGGGCGCTCAGATCGTCTGGACTCACGCGCGGGCAAGTTCATCACCGCAGCCAACGCTGCCAAAATTGAAGGGAGCACTAAAACTCCGCCTTAGGGGTGTGGCATGGTATCTTTAGTCGGTTAATGTCCGTGTATGCTCATTTGGTAATTCCTACTTAAGATCCATAGATGACGGCGAGTCCTCACATACCACTACCAGCGCAGTGACACAGCAGTTAAATGATGTGCCCCTGCACTGGCAGGTGGCGCTTTCTATCCTAGCCACTAGTCAGGATTTTGCGACCCATGTTGCTCTTCCCAGGCAACCTCTCGCGCATCTGCTGGGGCCCAGCTGAAGCGGTTGCTAGGCAACAAACCCTCAAGGTCGTTTGGTAGCCACACCGCCACGAGCACACGCGACGAGGCGAGCTCGAGTAGTGTTGCTTTCGCAACAAAAGAAAGCTGTGATAGCACCTTGTTCTCGCACAGTGGGCACCGCAGCTGTTTTGCTCTCGCCGCGCGGGTTCGAATCCGAGTCGCGGCAAAATTTATTTTCACTGCTTATTTATTCAACGTCAAGGCATCAGCGGCGAAATGGCTTTTGCAGCTTTAGTCGCCTTACGCTCTGTAAGGCAATAAGATTGCGATCTGGTTAGACCTCACCGGAAAGTGCCTTAGCTATCTCATTCCATTTTCTACTGTGGGTCGAAAGAACGAGAACTTGTCTGCTTTAGCGAATGTAGAGCTAAAACATTAGGACCGATCGACATGTCGAGTTTGTCTAGCAAATAACGGCGTTCTAATATCATGAGCTCTTCAGGCCGAGGTCTACGCCTATTATCTAATAAGTAAGAAAAAAATTACTACCTAAACTTTCTATTTCGAACTACAGATCGCTTATTACAAGCTGACTGGTTACAAGTTGTACGCGGCTGTTGTTGTGCGTTAATTTTTGCATGGTACTCTCGTTGCTTTAGAAAGTTGTGGCGTTTATGGAAATGCCACATGCACTCTCAGCATGAATACACCTGTAAGAGAGTAAACGTGGGAAAGCCGTTTACAAGCGCGTACCCTTTTATAAAAGGTAGTGCGGTGAAGGACAGCTTGCGCCCTTTCTACTCCTTCCTGTGCAGAGCGTACCCTTGGCTCGGCATTTATATGTCCCCAATGAGACACGTCTCTCCTTCTGTAGACAGGGCCGCATTTGTGATTCGCGCCCTCCGCTCCACTTAAATCCGGCCACGGAATGAGGCAGATTGACAAACTAAGGAGGGCTCTCTTTGGTTGACGGAAAGAGCGAAACGAGCAATGCCTGGCTGCTTTTCGCGTGTGAGGAAACACTTCCGCTCAGCCTCGAAGTGAACTCTAACCGTGGCATCACCCGGCGTGGACGGGCAGCTTCTTCAGCGCCCGGCAAGCGTTCCAGAAGCTCCCGCCACATGGCGAGCCCAGAAGACAAGTGCACGGTGCCCAAACTCCCTCCGGGTCCCCTGGCCGAGCTGCTCCCCGCTGGCACTGAAGTTCGCAGGCCTCCGGGAAAACTGGTTCAGCTGGTGGCAGAGGTCATCCACGAGAGTCCGCAAAGGGCGCTCCGTGTACAACATGTGTACAAGGCGCTCCAGTGAGTCCTTTGCTCTCTTCATTTGGGAGGGGACGGGGTTGTGCAGAACTCCGGCCTGAGTGCGAGCAGCGGCTGCTGTAAGGACACTTTTGATTCAGTAAATGCCGGTTCGATTGCCAATTGTGTACCAGTCCATGATCGAGAGAGGCTGGGCAGATGGTTCTTGGTAATCACAAAGTGAACAGGAGAGGGGAAAGCATCGGGGTGCTTGCCAACGTTTCGACCAGAGGTCTAGTCTTCCCCAGACGAAGAATTGTTGGCATGCACCCCGGGGCTTTCTCCTTCCTTGTTCACTTTGTGGTAGGTGTACACCGGTGCTTAGGGCGCTGTCATAAGGAACCGTCCTGTTCGCTGCTGTGAGCCTGTGGCCTACACAGGACGCTTTTTACCGCTGCTTCAACTGGAATGGTACAGTCACCTTCCTCACCGTGGAACGATAAACAAACAGCCTTCAGGGTCCATCGTCAATGAGCTTGATTAGGAGCCCGCCATACAAGACCTTTAGGCACAGAAGAATGGTACGTGTGCTGAAGTTGTGTAACTAGGAATCAATCTCGGCCGCGGCGAGTCGAGTCTCGATGGAGGTGCAATTCTAGGGACACCTTGTGCTTGGCGATGTCAGTGGACGTTGAAGATCCCAAGGTGGCGGAAATTTCCGGCGCCCTACACTACGGTGTCCTTCATCGGCTGAGTGGCTTTGGCACGCTAAACCCCCATAAACCGTAAACCTGTTTAACTCGGAACAGTGAACTGTTCGACAAAATTTCCTGTGTAGTGGAAAGGGCATGAAGACAATACAAAACCAGAGCTCATTTAATGGCAGAACAAAAGCCTGAGACGATCGCCCTTGTGTAAGGCGCTAGTACAATGCAAGCAGACACCTTCCTACAGGTGAGAGGTTCTTGAGGAAACAAGCGCCGAAGTAGTGCCCTAATAGTCAGGCGGGCACAACAGCTTTACGTAAGGAGCAGTGGCTCCTGCGCTACATAAGGCTGACGACGACTGTGCCTGGCCTTAGCCCCGTCATTTGAAACGAGGAGCGGTGTGTTGTCTACCCAACCTTTGTAGCGAAAGCTACATTAGCCACGAACTTGCGATTTTGCATCGACGGTTCTCCGAGGAGGCACAGAGACCGACGTTGAGCCGTTGCCTAGCTACCGCTGCAGCTGGCGGACGCCGCGCGCTCGCCGCGCCATCTGGCATGACGCCACAACGCGCGCCTCGCCGCGGAGCTGCCCTCGGCCGTTTGGTAAGACGTCACACCGCTTGCCTCGTCGTTGCGCTCGTTTTCGCTACGTGTATCCTGGCACAGGGGCGCTAACCCACCACCAGTTATTCGTCTTAGCTGTCCCTTTATAACGCGTCTTTGATCTATAACCAGCGTGAAGCACAAACTCAAGAAGGCGTTCGGGTTCAGAATTCCAGGTGCACGTAAGAGGACTGCGAAAAAGTAATTCAAGTAAACGAGGACACCGACACAAGCTTTGTTCTTGTCTAAGACCCCATCTAGGGTTAGTGCGCCTGACCGTATATGCAGCTGAGTTTTGCATGCTTGACAAAGTTAAACCTGCCGCCTTATAACACCCAAGTCTGTTCTATAGAAGCGGCGTGAAACATTTGAAGGGAAAGGCAAAACCCAGTTCGATGCAGTTAGCGCTTGAAGTCTTGCTCGTATTCTGCGACGCAGTTTGCAGCGAGTGCTGATGGCTTGACCGCAGATAAACCTCGGGCGCCGGCTGTACAGGGTTCGAATCCCGGTTCCGGCGAGGGCTCAACTGTTTTCAAGGGTCTACGGCTTTCTCACAGGTGGAACACTGGGAGAACGCATGCTCCCGAGCCCCTATTCCCGAACTGCAGTCAATGTAGACGTGTCCACTTGGGTTCACACTGTTTGGTTGAATCCCCAAATGCGGATTTGGCTGCAGTGGGACCCCAGCTTTGACCCATCTTTCAAGTTACGCCATATCGGCTGAAACCGCACTTGCCATGGAATAAATCATGATAACCTAAAAGTTATTATCACAAGCCTTGGTCTGTGAGGTTAAATTTCAATGAACTTCCAAACGAGGAATCCACGGATGAGTATGAATTAAAGGGGATGAGACCATCTGCGCAACTAACGCGGTGGGAGGCGGCGTAGACAGCGTCTGTCGCTTTTGGTAGAAAAATAAAACATGAAGCTACAGTGTATACCAGCGCGTCTATTGGCGCTGGGAGACATCAGTCCGCATGTAATGTTCCCGTGTGTCGCATTTCCATAATTATCCTGCTTTGCTGCTCCTTCACTTTGCAGGAACAGGTATCCCTTTTTCAAGTTCATGAGCGCCAGTCAGGTGACCTCCTGGAAGGTGAGCGAAGCTCCAAGACGGAGTTGAAGATTTTTTCTGACATATCCCGTGGACGTCCTGCGGACGTTCAGTTGACGTTTAGTGGCCATGCGGTTTGCCAGACTGTATCAGTTGAGACGGCGGAGAGCGGTCATTCTCCTTAGAAGATAACACCTGGATCAATAAATAAAATTGCAGTGTGTGTGTGGCAGGGGGGGGGGGTGATTAACGAGATGTCCACAAACTAGGAAATCGAAATTCGAATATGAAACCAGTAAACTAATTTCGGATGATCCATAAACCACAACATCTTAAGTATGTCGAGAAGAGCAGTGCCTTGTAGGTGGGTAAGCAAAAAGCTTAACGCGTGGTTTGTGCACAGGCAACAGCGATAAGAAATACGAAGAAAATGCGGACTCGATGACCAAAACATACCTGTACCCTTAGGCGTTCAACCTGAAGAGAGTTCTGGACGGATTTTCGGGTCTCTATAACAATCGATTACACTCCTCTTCGTGGACGTGCTGAACTTCGTTGGGCAGCAAAAGGCGCACTTTTCAGTTAGAAAAGTGGATGTAAAAAAGAAAATTTTTCCCACTAGTCTTCTAAAACTGTTCACTCTGTTATCGCCAGTTATGAACTCAACTTCATAATTGCCTGCTAGATGTGCAAGACTGTGTGCCATAAACTCGAGAGACCAGGAACATAAACAAGCGGACGTTGTCATACTTTCCGTTTGAAAATGACCTGTCAGCGACATTTCTATATAGTTTTCATCTTTCCTAGCTAACAGACGATCCGTTTCCAGCAAAAGTCACCAACTTTTCACTGGAAGGCTGCAATATGTAGATACCGGCCTATTTCAATTCGGAAATTCTAGAGGCCCATAAACAGTGCGATGTCAGTGCACGCTAAACATCCCCAGGTGGACGAATTTTCTGCAGCCCTGCACTACGGCGTCTCTCATAGCCCGAGTCGCTTTGGGACGTTAAACCCCATAATACCAAACCAAACCATTCATTGCACGCTGACTGAACGGCTGTGTTTCATAATGCTTTAGCTATCTTCATCACGATTAGCGGCAACACGAGAGCACATGGGTTCGCGTGCCTCTAGCGCATTTTAACTGGACCGCCAGGAACCAGCGTATATGCGCAGCGCGCGCCTGACATCCACTGAGCTCATATGCACTGGTACCTCGTGGCGCCGCTATAATACACTGGTAGTAAGCGAGGCTGCGTGCTACCGTGTTCCCGCTAACCACGATGAAGGTAGTAGAGACGTCCCCACACACCTGTCAAGGAGCGCTCGAACGGCGCACCGGTGCGCACTGGCGGTACCTGGGAGCGCCGTAGGGCTGGAAACGTCACCATATCGGGCATGAACGTTCGCATGAATCACGGCTTACTTGTCGTGTTTCTCAAAACCCTATTGAGCCCGTCAGGCGGCGGCGGATGTCGTAAACACAGAGCACCACTCCAGTGCTCTATAGACAAGTGTGTAGACATATCTGCACCTATAAGAACGGCGGTCGCCTGTTTAAAATGCGCTCCTGTGTCCACTGTCGCAGAGCTCTATACGCCACGCACTTTTCCAAAGATGGTTCGTCAAGGTGTACCCACCAGCGGCAGACCAGGCCGGCCCCCGTACCAAGAGCAACTTCTGGCGAGTCAACTACAGCGAGAGGCAAGTGCGCTTGCGCAGTGGTGAGCTGTTGGTTGGCGGAATGCGATAGCATTAGAGGCCTCGTCGTGCGGACAGTGTTACGGCGTAAGCTAAATTTCGCCCCGCTGATTGGCTGGAAGGAGGATGCGACACCAGGCCGGGCGGTTCCGGTTGGCTGGCCCGTGTGTGGCGTGTTGCGCTAGCACTCGTTGCGAGGGGAAGTTTGACGACGTGAAAAGGCATGCTCGACTTTCGGTGTGCCCCTCGCCAGACTTATACAAACACCAGTGTTTTTTTTTTCGTTTGTTAGTAACCTCGAGGTACTAGTGGAATTGCACAGGGGAGCGGCATATTGAACAGAAAACAAGAAACTGGGCAGTAAAGCAAAGTGAAAATTACTGTACCATTCTGCGATGTTGACTAACGTATTCCTAAAATGTTGGCGGGTTTAACAAGGGCGACGAGTCTAGTAAGGCGGTTCAAACGCCGGGATGGACAAAACTGTCTGAAGAGCCCTCACAACCTGCCACTTCTTCTACCCTATCCGGTGCACAGGCCGCGGGAATGGGACATCCCCATGGAACCGCAGTCCAGGCCGGTCCAGGAGGGCATCTTCGACCCGTCGCTTGCTGCTCTGCTGGAGCCATTTAACTCCCCTCCCTTTGCGCCATCGCCACTCCCCCAGGAGCCGCCGGTCGGCTTCGGGGAGCCCCAGCAACCGATGACGTCTGTGTGGTCGCAGCACCTGGACCTGAAGCTTGGCCTGCTGACGCCCGAGAGATCTCCTCCTGCTCAGCAGCACATGCGCACACCGTACACAGTGTTGCTCTCACCAGAAACGGTTGGGCCGCAGCAGGCGCAGCCGGAGCCGAAGCAGCTGAAGGAGCCGAAGCAGCAGCCGGTGCCGCAGCAGTCGAAGCAGACGAAGCAGCCGAAGCAGGAACAGCAGCAGCAGCAGCAACAGGAACAGCAGCAGCAACAGGAGCAGCAGCAGGAGCAGCAGCCTGTCGCGTGGCCGAACTCGACTCCTCCACCTCCGTCGACTCCGCAGTCATACAGCGGCGAATCCTGCTGGGGTTCCCCTCCCTGGAACCTGCCCGCCTGGTGCAACGGCATCGACGAGGTTTCAGTTGGCTCCCAGTCGGTCCAATTTTTTGCTCAAGTACGTAATCTGCACATCTAGTCAGGTGGGCAGATGACATTGCGAACTGTGCAATTACGGGATGAGGCAGGCTGGGAGGACAGTTTCAGTTGTACACCGATGGAAGAGGCCGCTAAACGCGACAGCGTAAAGGGCGCCGATCAGCGGAGAAGCCGGCGTGTTTGTATTTCTTGGCGTTGTAACTGAAAAATGGTGATTGGGCGAGAGGGTAGTGACGTTTCTTTGCGCGGGCCATTCGAACACCCCTCAACGATCACAAAGAACAACAGTGATGACGCCGCTACGCAATTCCTCATTGGTCTGCTGGGCCGTGGCGTGATCCCTCCACCATTAGGTAGTGGATCTGAAGGAACAATAGCAATTGCACTGAAAAGTAAAATGGTGGAGCCGAGACTCGAACAGCTGCCCGCTTGGATCGTGAACAGGCGACGCCACCGCTCAATCACACAGTACCGTTCGCCGGATATCGTTCAAGGGAGGCCTTGTGTGTCCTTTGGAAAATTAATAATTTTAAAAATAAAGCAAAACAGAAATTAAAGTAAAAAACAATGAACAGAATGAACATTTGCTAGGAGATAAGAAAAAAAAGCCACCGGGTCTTTTCACAGAGCCTTTAACGCTGTCGTGTCGTACCCCTAATGCGAAGCTTAAAGGGACTCTGAAATACCTTCCGAGGAGAACACATATACTCTCTCAATCACTGCACTGTGTTGCAATCAAAACCTGAGCCAAATAATACACCTCTAAACGCAGAAGAGGACCCACAGTCACGTGGTAAAATTTCCGAGCCCTTCCCGGTGACATTTTCATGCTCGCACCCTCCTCGGTCGCTCTCACCTGTGCATACAAGCTGAGATGTAGCTATTGGTTCGATTCTTGCCGACCTACGGCAGACACGTCTTTCATACATAATCAGCGTAAAAGTAATTGTCAAAAGTAAACTATTGAACATTAGTTAACCTGCCTGCTGTTAGCAGATATTACCTGTATTCTGACGTACTATACCACCGACGTTATGCCGAAAAATGTGTTCTGCTAACTCCAAACGCCTATTTGTTTCAAAAAATGCGTGAAGTCTTAGGTGAAGCTCTCTGTATAACACAAGTTTGTAGTACACGCGGAGTTACAACTGTATTGCATCCGTACATGAAAACGTTTCCAAGCGGACAAACTGGTATACTCTATTTGTCCGCGTAGCATGGTAGTCTACACTTCTGAGGAACTTTTGCTGTAGCGGAGAAGTTTTGTAGATATACCACCAGGGGACGCTGAGTGTCCCTTGTTGAAATAATTTATGTATAGGTTCCTAGAGTTGCGCGTTTCTTTTCCCTGCGCCGCTTGCACCTCTATTGGCTAAACACGATCACCTGATTGAAAACCATGCATCCATTGCGGAGAAACCAAATACCTTTGCATCGCTTAGCACTAGGTCGTTGCTGACAGCCCACTCGTGCAGCTACTGTTCTCGTGTGTTGCGGCATTTTATTTTGTACGACTGCACATATTCACTGAAATATCTGATCAATCGCGCGCAGTTTTCTCACAAGTGCTGGCCATTTCTTGAAAACGTTCGTGATTGTGATATGTGGTGTGTATAACAGATGGCGCCACCCGTCCGCAAGGCCAATATTCTGTTCCCAACTCATAGAGATAAGCCTTTTTGTAGCTTACGCATTGCTTGCAACCTCTGTCATGTAGTGAAACAATAACCTGTTTAATATAACGCAAGTTCAGCTGAGGGATTCAAGCGGGTGGAGCCTGTACTCGCTCCAATCACTGGACGAAGTCCGCCAGCTGCATTCAGAAGTTGAGGCTTCTGATCATTTGGATCCTTGGGAGAGCAATATGGCGGACCTACGCGCTAACTGTGGGAACCTGTACCGTAGCTCCACTTGTTCCTTATGCGCAGGGTTCGGAGACAAGGCCCTGCAGCCAGCAGTCAGCGTCCAACCACTCGTTGTCTTCATTGCCAGTATTCCTTGGCAGTCCGGAAAGGCAGCTGGATCACGTGGAACTGCAGCTGCAACAGCCTCTGGGGGACCAGGAGCTGAAAACGCAACGCTTCGTCGCTGCACCTTCACCCTCGATGTACCTGCGTGCGAAGCAAGAGTGTCGGCAGCCGCCTGCGTACCAGTGTGAGTGCCGCGATGGGAGTTTCCCGCCTGCACTTGAACTGCGAGCACGAATGCGTCTCTGCGGGACTAAGCTGGCCTCTAGCACACTCCCTTGGTAGAGAACAGCTTACTGTTGTTTTGTTTTAATCATTTCATGTTCAGAGTTTTAGCCGAAGAAGCATTGGCTGAGTGGCTTTGGCGTTCGCCTGTTGATCCCCAGGTTCCGGCAAAGAATCCCTGTCTGGACGCGATGCAACTACGAGCAGAAACATCGCATGCGTTGTGCAGTTTATATGCACCTTAAAGGATCCGTGGATTTCTCAAATAATCCGCAGCCATCCACTACGGCGTCCCTCACAGCCCCCATGTGTCGATGCAGCACGTTAAGCCACACGTACAGTCAGGGAGAAAAGTCTCTGGACCACGTGCTCCTCAAACGAAGGCGATAGCTGTGCTATCAATTGGAGGCTCGAGACAACACTTCTGGAGATGAAAGAACAAAATGTTGACTTCCACCTGCGCAAGTGTGGTCTCCAATCGCCGTCTGATGGCGCAGCTATCGGCTTTGTTTAAGGACCACGTGGTCCAGAGACTTTTTCTCCCACTGTACCGTCTTTACGAAGTGTAACCAGGCAGCATGGTTGCTTCGCATTCGTGAAGTAGAGCCCTCACGGCTTCCCTTAAGATCAAAAAGTTCTTTGAGGACATGGGTTCTCCTTACCATACAGAGACCATACACAACAAGAAAGTGAGCGATATCATGTTTTGAGAAAAACACGATTACAGTTTTTCAGTCATTGCAGAAACAAGATCATCATGCCTTAGGGCATTCCTTAACTGACACGAGCTCTCTTTTGGCTTTTGTTGCTGCTCGTCTTTTCTTACGGACATCTTTTAAGGGGAAAGCCTTTAATGTCTCATCGTTGTAAGCAGCAGTTGTCGACAGAAATGTCACGCTTTTCAGTTGGTCGAAACGGTCGTGACGTCACAGTGCGCGAGTTTCAAACAGGGCCAATTGTACTTTGGCTAGTAACCAGGCAACCAATTGAAGGGATCGTATAGTGATGCTCCAAGTAAGTGGGACTCAGCTTAGTTAGTTGCTTAGTTGCTCAATTAGCCTAATTAACTTTTCAAGTCAGACCATATAAACAAATAAAACCGAGTAAGAAATTGGTCGAGCTCGGGAATCGAACCCCGGTCTTCGGAGCGTGAGACGAGCATGCTATCCACTCCGCCATGCCAGCTCGATGGTTTGGGAATAACAAAGGTGCGTCTAGTGAATACGGTGTCTTCGCTCACTCCCATCCTCCTCCCTTCTCCTCCGGCGAGGTTTAGGTGTCCACCGAGATATGAGAGACATACATTTCCTTTCCTCAAAAACCAATCTGCCGACGAGCGAGGCATATAACCGAATGGGCGATGGCGTTTTCTGGACTCCTGGAAGCGTTGCAAGACGCTGTCGCGTTCCACTCTTATAGGCGAAGCTTAACATCTTAACCACACATCAGTGACCACACTTTAGGTCAAAAAAGTGCCCCCCTGAATTTTGACGAGTGTCCACCGAGATATGTGAGACAGTTACTGCGTAATTTCCTTTCCTCAAATACAATTTTCATTTTCTTCATTACGGGCCATCTTTGTCTTTCTTCTTTCACTCCCACTTCCTCCCTTCCTCTACGGTGCGGTTCAGGTGTCCACCGATATGACAGAGAATTACTGCGCCCTTTCCTTTAATCAAAAAGCGTTCAAAGGGCAAGGCATCGCGCCGAACGGGTGGTTCCGTGGACTCCCTAGCAACGCTACAACACGCTATCGCGTTCCACTACTAAAGGCGAAGCTTAAGCGTCATTACTTAGCAGTTAATTAGTATTCAGGCACAAATCAGTAATTAACCATTAATTAGTGATTTGTCGTCACTTAGTAATTAGCACTCAATTACATGTGACTCCACCACTGCCACAGAAGCATTCAAAGTGGTGCGGTAAACACTTTCGCCTCTACGCACTTTAGACAGTCAAAGTGCGCCCTGAATTTTTGCCTCACCCTTTGATTCACACTGGGCGTTCCTCATCGGGTACTGGTCACTGGTGCGCCATGCTACGAGAGTGTGGTGGCCAGGTTCGATGCATGCTTCCCTCAAAATATCTGCTGTACTTCAGTTACCGTCACTGAAGGACGAATCTGGTAGCATTCAGAGCGGTAGCGTAAAGCACACACAAAGTAAACAAGTGAGACGCTTGTAGCGTTATGCTTGTAGCGTCAAATTTCCCCCGTGCGGAAATTTAAAGCAATGTTTAAAAAAAAAAAAGGAAGCCTTACAAACTGCCTTTGAATAATCTTTTACATATCAGATTAAACAAAACGGAAAATGTTCAATATACGCCGTTGATTATCGCTGAGTTATCAGTTTCCGTTACCAAACCACTTCAGTTTCGGTTTCAAAACTGTTACCACCTTTTCGAATGTTAGCTATAACTTTCCAACCAAATAAGATACGAACATTATTCCTGCTGCAAAACATTTAGAATATTTGGGGATTCCCGAAATCTAAAAAAGAAAAAATGTTATTTTTACAAAACACCGCCTTTTTAAAGATGGTGACGGCGACACAACTGCGTAGAACGTGAGCGTTGGTCTAATATAAAATTACTTAGGGCACTTAGGACTACTTACGCATTGCGAATGCGAAAGCATTTGTCTCTCACCGTTGGTTTATAGTTAACTGCTTGTTTAGTGTTTCGTAATCAGTACAACTGTGTCATTCTTCCGGGTAAAAGCGTTGAGGTTGAAGATCTTAACGGTATATACCTTTAAGTTGAAAGCCTTTAGGGTGAAGCCATTGATATCAAAAGCATTTACCCTAAATGCCTGTGTACTAAAGGCCTTCCCCCTATTGGTCTTTGGCTGTCCAAACAGTGAATCATGTGTTGGCCCTCTTATGGTTGCTATGTGGCTGTGCTGATGTTGTTTTTAGAGTTTTTGGACCGTTTCGTATGGACAACAACGTGGGGTTTCGTTGGCGATGAGCCGTATAATGCACTCACGGTAATATGTCTGTTCATTCTCCTCTAAAGGTAATTTGGGAATAAGTTGTGCACGCGCACCTCGTCAGTCGACGAACCTGTTTTTCTTGTCGGCAACCGCTGCTTGGAACACACCAGATCGTGAAGTTTCTTGAGCGTCGTTGCGTTCTAGTGCAAATTCTTACCAGCTATTTCTGTTAATTGTTTAATCTACGCCGCTTAATCTTCCACCTCTCCTTTGGTGTGACGCATCGCAGGTTCCAGTGGCTCCCAGGGCTTCTACAACGCTCAGAGCCCGGGACACGTGAACGAGCTCAGCAGGGGCTCGGACACTCAGCTTTGGAACGAGCACCTGTACGCCAAGAAGAAGTCCGACCCGGGTGCTTCCTACGGAGCGTGCGGACCGCTGGCCCCGCCACCGTTCCTTTGTTCGCCGCTACTTACGCACGACACGCCGGTGCCACCGACCAGCGGGGGCTATGCACAAACTCCGCCACACCAGCAGCCGGTGCTGACTTCTGGACAGGAACTGCATTCGCGGCCGCAATTTCCCTTTTCACCTCGGCAACTGCATCAAGAGCAGGAGGCAATGATGCCTCCGCAGCAGTTCCTTTCCCGACCGGGACCACCACGTTCGCGAGAGGGAACCCTGCCGCCTGCGTCCCCGAAGTTCCAGTGGCCACCGCAGGGACCCCCGTTGCCACGGGGACTCACTTCGCCCGCTCGACAAGGAGAGACGGGCCGATGGTGTGCGGGGCCAATATCATGGCCGCGATCTGGGCCGCACAATTTGCCGCATGCGCCTTACGCACGCGAGCCAGTGTTTTCGGCGATCGCGGCGCCGAGGAGGATCTTCGTCGCCGACGACGGAACGTGGTACATCCTGGGGTATCCGGCGTTCCCCGAGAGCCACGATTACTCACCCCGGGTCGCGTGGTATTGGGAAGACTGAATTCCCGCGGACAGCGGTGCACGATGGCCGAGCCTCCAATAGCTCACTCCGCTGCGGAAAAAAAAAAAAAGAGTGCTGGCGCTTTTTTTTTTCGGAGCACAGGTGGTGACTCCGGCTGCCGAGATAGGTATCTGTCCTTACGATTCTAGGTAGAGCGGCGGTTAAACATTGTGACTTTGCATTTTACGCGCTTTTAAACTTTCCTTAACACTGGGTCTCACAGCCGGTGTTCGAGTCTTGCGGTCACTGTGCGATTATTAGCGAAATCAGGGTAAACTATTATCTGACCCCATGGCAATTTCATGCGCCGCTCCGGAAACTCCGTAGTCGTTTAGGTTGTTTTATAGTGTCTCTGCGCGGAGACAAATTGGAAGGTGGTGCTCCATCACGGCCAGATAATGGCAGCTTTTTCCTGCATTAATTGTTTTTAGTATCTCTGATTCTTTTGCTACTTCTTTAATCATTCTTTCCCATGCATCAGGTGAATTAATTTCTCTACTTTACCCTTATTTTCATGTGCCTTAATTCACTCTTCAGACTGCTGCCCATAGATATATAACACGTTTCTAAAGTAAGAGCTGGCAGTGACCAGGTTCGGCCGCTAGCGATGTGCCGGTTCTGAAGTGTTCATTGTGTGCAGTCAGGTGCTGAAATTTTGGGGCAATTTTCGGTTTCCGCGGGCTCGCTTTCTTCTTTGGATCTATGTTGTATTGTAGTTGCATGACCTCAGCTACTTTTTTAATTTATGTTGTATTATAGTTGCACCACCTTTACTACTTTTTTTTAGTTTTTGTATTATAGTTGCATGACCTCAGCTACTTTGTTTTTAGTTTTCATGTCGGATGTTAACATGGCCCGTGGCTGTCTTCAAAATAATTATTGGCCACTTTTATGCCGCTAATTCTCTTGTTTCTTTTATTCGTTTATAATGCTAAACTATTGTTATCCATAATGCGCCGGCATGACGTCATTTCTTTATTTCCTGTATTTGTTTTGTGCAGTTTTGTGTATGATATGCTTGGTTCGTATGTGTATCTGCTAAGCAATGCAGGCAGAGCTCGTTTTAAAGAATAAAATTTTTAAAATGAAACAAAAGGCTGGTTTCGTTTTCTTGGCGACGGATTTTCTCAGCCGGAGTGCCACTTAAAGGTCATTCGGTGACCTCTTCGGCAACGTTTTGAGCTGATAATTGCATTGCGTCCTGTAGAGCTTCCCCCTCTCTGATACGAGGATTCGCCAAGCTTGGCGCAGAAATGGAATCTACATCGGTTTCATCACCTTCATCGGTTTCTTCAACTCCACGAGCCCGCTTTCGCGACTTATCTCCAGCCAACGCGGCTTCGTGACGATCTCTGTCGCAGGGGTCGCTAGAAGTAGCCCGCGGCGCCTCCAGTGACTAGTCGAAGAACCTGTCCCGGTGGCCGGTTCTGGCTCCATGTTCCTCCGATGTCCAGGTTGTTGCGACTGCAGGAAGGATGAAAGCGAAAGTGCACGGGCCTGCCCACTGGCTCGAGCCGAGCCACTCTCGCGGCCACGTGCAGACAGAGGAGAGCTGAAAGATGTGAGAGGAAAGTTTGAATAAGAGACGCGCGTCGCAACAACCGCGTCCGCCGAAGCGACGACGCTGGCTGTAACAGACACCCCAAGCCGCCGGCGAGCGCCGGCCTTTATTCAGGAAGAGCTAATCACGTGATTAGTCACGTGACAGAACTGGTGAGAGGGAGAGAGAGAGAGAAAAAAAACTTTATTGTGCAAGGAATTCGGGGCACGCCCCAGGGTCCCCGCACGATCCCACTGCACTCAAGTGTTTATGTTACTTAGGTCCATAACACTGGCAGCCCGGCCGGTGGCGATGGTCTGCACGGCCGGGTCCTCCGAGCGTAGCAGGGTCTACCAGTCCTCCCAGGTCTTGAGGTTCTCTAGGTCCCGCGGGGGAGGGTCCGCCGGGCAGAGGGAAAGGATGTGGAGGGAAGAGGCGAAAGGTTCTGGGCATAGGGCTCATGCCGGAGTGGGGAAGGAGGGATGATAGTGGGCTAGGGTAAGGCGTGAGGGGAGAGAGTGTGTCTGTAGTGTGTGCCAGAGTGTTGCTTGTTTGTCATCTAGGGAGGAGTGGGGCGGCGGGTAGAGCTGGCGTGAGGCTCTGTAGGCCTGCGTCAGCTCGCTGAATGAGCGCATGCGCTCCTTCGGGAATCCCCGATCCGGGGGCACCTGAGTCCGGTTTAATGAACCTCGGGTTAAAAGGTTGGCGGCCTCGTTTCCGGGATTCCCGGAGTGCGCGGGCACCCATATCAGCTCCACATGGCGGGGCGGGAGTGCATCGGGGCGACTGGTCAGAGCGGCGATTGACGAAGCTGCGGAACGAGCGGTAACAGCTGCGACATGTCATTTGGCATAACGTCACAGCTACACCTACAACGAGCCTCCAGTTATAGTCGGATACAACTTAAATCTGGAGTGAAGCTCCGCCCACATTCAGCCTCCGCACGCAGAATTCCTCCACGGCGAAAAAATAATCCGCTACTTAAACGCTTCTTGTTACCTAAACAAGAAGCTTATGAAAAGAAAAAAATTATCAGCACTATAATTTTGATACGTGTATTGTTTGATATAGTCAAACATTAAAAAGCTGATTTCGTTTACTGGTGCCATTGGCCAGCGGAGTAACACAAGACGCCGCGGACCACGGCCCAGTGTTAGCAACTGCTGTTTTTTAAAGTTGTATCCTACTATAGAGGTCAAATCCAAGCATCATTCGACCTTGAGATTTGCATTACATGAGTGGACTTTCCGCTACAGAAACACCTATGGCTGCTATGGGATATTGCTGCATGCGTAAGGACCTTAGGTTGTTGTCGAAATCACTACGCATCCCTCCGATACGGCAACTCTTTCTCCATGCCGTTATGGCGCCGAACACAGACTTCTGCAGACTGTAGTTGTTTGGGTTCTGGCAACACGTGGCAGACGACGCTAAAATCACCTCTAGGTTGCAGCTGAACATGACTAGTGGGCCTATAGGCGTCCTAGTGTCTTTTACGAAATGCAGCAGGCTCTTGCGCACCTCTCGATTCGCTGCTTTGCCCCGGGAAAGGCGGTCGCGTGTATTGCATTCGTTAGGTAAACAATTAATTAGTACTGTATTCGGTTCTCTGTCGAGCACAAAAATCCCGCTGCATTCAAGTGTCGTCTATTTCCGCAAGGCAACATGGCTGTAAATTTGGAGCTGCCTTATGTTGCTGACGTGCTATCTGTGGCGCATATTGTTCTGTTAGTTACTGCGGCGACTTTATTGCGGGCGAGTACAGCGTGGAATAATAAACGCAATTAAACTAAAAAATTGGCAGCCGATTTGCGTAGTTTGGTAAACTACGAATATGTGCACTAGAAGGGTTTGTTTCGTCATTTATTGGTCAGTAAGCATTGCTACGCTAAGATGTTGGCTACCCGGTGGGCAGGTTGCGATCAGTCAATAAAGCAGGTGGCTTGTTGCCACCTTGCGCACGGGTCTTTGTGACGTCACCACAACCAGCATGGAGTTTGTGCGCGCGCGCACACACACACACACAAACATACACACAAACACACTAGGCTTCAGGCAAACAAACAACGGCTAAATGCGGGGAATGGGCACTATAAGTACTAGCAGACCACAAAAAAAAGAATAATCTTATAGCTCAATGCCGCCACTTTCCCTAGCATACTTTCCTTGTGACCCGGCCTGGCTTATGGCCTGGCTTATGAGTCAGCGTCTTCCGCATCACTCGCAACGTTTCCCCCATTGCTCTAGCTTCTGATTCACTGTGGTGCTTCAAAAGTATTTCCGGTCTTTGTAAGGAGTTTGTGCTTCATAGCCAAGCTGCTTGCAAATTTCCCTCCATATTTCAAGCCGGTGATGTAGCCAGGAAAAAAAAGGCGCCAAACGGCGATTTGATTGTAAAACATTTTATTCACCGGAAAGAGCTTGATAAGTGGCCACGTTAAGTGGTCGGGAGTACATAGCTCTCGACGACTTTGTCAACCCACTCCACCGCCATAAATTGCGTTCTGGGGTCAGAGCTAGCCAGCCCGGTCTCCCACCGCTCGAGAGAAATAGCGGCAACTAGCTAGATCATCCGGAGGTGGCTCTATTTTGCAATGCCAGAGGATATGATCTTAGTTGGCTCAATGGCCCCAGTGTTTACAGTTCGGGTGTTATAGATCCCGTTAAATGTGCGCGAGGAGTGTTGGGGTGCGTATCGACCTCGTCTGTAGACAACACCACGTAGCCTCTTGTTCTTTAGTCAGGCTTTTGTCCGGAGTGGGAAAAGTTCTCTCTAGTTCAAATTTGGTGAGATCATATGTGATCATGGAGTCCTTCGTGAAATTCAGGGAGCCAGACTCATCCACTGCCCGGTCGACGAAAGCTGGTTCTTTATTGTGGGCTGCCTCGTTCCCCGAATTCCCCGAATGGCCTGGGGCCGTATCGCTTCTGTATAAT
Source organism: Amblyomma mixtum (assembly GCF_055824585.1). Classification (NCBI taxonomy): domain Eukaryota; kingdom Metazoa; phylum Arthropoda; class Arachnida; order Ixodida; family Ixodidae; genus Amblyomma; species Amblyomma mixtum. Next base: position 48,807,368 of record NC_143012.1, read on the forward strand.
TCGGTGAGAATTTGATGGCGTTAAGGATTCTAAGTGAGGTTTTTGTAATTCGCCATCTTGCGAAATTATTCATAGTCATTTTGGAGTGGCTGAGAATGATGCTCTCTTGGGGTGCGCTAGGGCGAGATTGTATGTGCACTAGCACAGCTTCAAACACGGTGCCAAATATGTCGGAAATTCGTCATTCATAGCGATCATTATCATCACCAGCACAGAGATCCCTATTCTTTGTTTACAAAGTATTAACAAAACATTATATCGAGTGTCGGTCTCAGATTTGAAAATTGTATATGAAGCTACCAAGGCTGCAGTTCAAGAGTCTAGTGTTGCATAGTGGTGTCGGTTCGGAGACTACAGATCACTCACCTCAGGGGACGATGTATTAGCCAACGTTCTAAGACAGTTTCAGTTGCACAGCTCCCCTCGGGAGGTAGAAGTGTGCGCCGAGACGTCGGCGCGACGCCGCCAAAGATTGAAAGGAAAAGTCGGAAGTCCTCCCGCTTGGAGCCAGGGAAAGGCGCCGCACTAACAAATTATACGACGTTCCAGCAGGACCCCTCGTCCTGTCTACTAGTCCTTAGAAATTATACAGCCAAAAAAGGTCGACATAGAGATGCAAACTCGATACTCTTATCTAATGGTGACAATCCTCCCACCGCGCAAGCAGGACCCATTGCAGCACATACTCATTGTATACTGCAATCCGAAAATGCCAAATGTATCATTCGCGGACCTCTTTAGCCGCGCGCTGAGAGTTGCGGGCCGGGACCCTCTCCTGATTGTGGGCGATTTCAACGCTCCCGCTCGGATGTGGGGTTGTTGCCGTGAAGAGAAGCGGGGAGGCAAGTTGGCGGAGCTTGCGTCCACGCTGGGCCTCACTCTTCACATTGACCCAGTCCACCCAACTCGTATCGGCAACTCCGTGACTAGGGATACCTGTCCGGACTTGACCTTCACCCGCAACATTCAGTATGCAGACTGGGTCAACACAGAGGAAACCCTCGACAACGACCACTGCCTCCTGAACACTGCGATTAAAACCCATCCTTTCGCGCGACCAGCAACGCAAGCCCGACTCCCAGATTGGACAAAGTTCAGGCAAAATTACAACACTACCACACCCATACATGAGCAAGGCTACCAGTCTTGGTCACAACATTTAGTCTCTGGCCTTCGCTCTTCCGAAACTCAAATTCACCGCTCTAATGTCAAATTCAGCTCTCAGAGGCGGTCTCGGATGTGGACAATCACCTGCTCCACCTCTGGGAGGCCCGGCATTGCCTCGTGCGTCGGTGGCTCCGGCAAAAGCACAACCGAAAACTTAAAGGTCGCATCGCCGAGCTCACTCAACGAGCGGCTGAGTATGCGGCCAACTCGCCGACTCCAACTGGGTGACCAGATGCAATACGGCCGCGCGGCATATGTCAAGCCGAACACGTTTCGGCTCTTTCGCGCTCTAATTGACCCAACGCAAACAAGCACGGAAACTCGAAAACACCTCCAAAGAGCAATACACAGCTTTCAGGGGAACACAACTCAATTGGCGCACAAGCTCCGGGACCAGTACTTGTGCACTACCCAGAACCCCCGCGGGCCGGCGTACTCTTATGCATGTTCTGAGAACGTTGAGCTGGATCAACCGTTACAGCTCTACGACCTGACGGCGGCCCTGGCAAAAATGAAACATATCGCCGCCGCTCCGGGTCAGGACAAAATTACATTCAAATTGTTAGCCAACCTCCTCGACCCGGCATACCTGTTTTTATTGAATTACATTAACTCAATCTGGCTTGGGGAAGAGCCACTCCCCATCGACTGGAAGACCGCCCTGGTCACCTTCATTCCTAAAGCTGGCAAGGCGATCAGCACGGACAACCTCCGCCCCATCTCTCTGACTTCCTGTGTGGGCAAAGTCATGGAGACGATGGTACGTGACAGGTTGTCCGAGTTCATGGAATCCAAACTCCTTTTCGCAGACACCATGTTCGGGTTTCGCCCACACAGAACTGGACAAGATGTCCTGCCACAACTCAATCGGGATGTCCTCGACCCCGTCGAATGCCCTCACAATGACAAGGTCGACCTCGCCTTGGATTTGAAGGTACATTCGACAACGTTACCCACGAGATGATTCTCACCCACCTCTCTCAAACTAACTGCGGCAGGAGCGCCTTTCAGTACATTCGGCAATGTTTAACCGACAGACAATCTTACATTCGAATCCAGGATAAAGAACATGGCCCTTTTCATTTAGGAACCAGAGGTACACGCCAGGGCACGGTGCTCTCTCCCCTGTTGTTCAGTTTGGCTATGATGCGCCTACCTGGCCAGCTGGGCGTTGTCGCCGTTGTGCAGCATGCGCTGTACGCCGATGACATCACCCTGTGGGCCACACAGGGTTCCCTTGGAGACATTGAGGCCAACCTGCACGAGGCGGCGACCACAGTGGACCGTTATGCTCGCCACTGCGGCCTCTAATGCTCCACCCAAAAGTCTGAATTCGTGCACATGCACCCCTCACCAAAGTGCACAGCCAAAATTTCATTGTCTTTTGAGACAGGTCAAATTTCAGAAAATATCGAAGTCCGGGTACTGGGGCTCTTCATAAATCAAAACAGACGGTCAGAAACAACACTGGCCAAACTCTGTCAGGTGGGGGACCCGGTGGGCCGCTTGGTCCGCTGGGTTTCTATCAAGCGTGGGGGGTTACGATGTAAGGACGCCTTGCGGCTGGCGCATGCATTTGTAAGCAGTCGAATTCTATATTCGACTCAATACCTCCACCTGCGGAAGCAAGACGAGGATTCACTCGAAGTCATCCTCCGCAAAATTATTAAGCGGGCTCTGGGCCTCCCTGTGAACTCCTCCAACAAGCGCCTCCTGGGGCTGGGCATGGGGAACACGTTTCGGGAGCTCATAGAAGCCCACATGACCAACCAATCCACCCGTCTCTCGAAGACGTCGTCGGGTCGCCGCCTCCTTGCCCGACTGCACATCCAACACACCACTTTTATGGAAGAGCGCCTACGTTATTCCATCCCAGTGGATATGCGCCCTCCACGTGCGCCCTCTTCCCGCGAACATGAACCGTGAGGACCATAATGGCCGGCGCCTGGCGCAGACGAAAGCCCTGGCACGCCACTATGGATCGAAACCCGGCGTATTCTACGTGGATGCCTCCGGCCCCCACCATGGGGGATGGTACACAGCCGCAGTCGTCCACCAATCCAAAACCGTGATCAGCCTTACTTTCCGAGCCCGTGACATAACACACGCGGAGGAGGTCGCCATTGCGTTGGCTGCATCTGATCCCACGTCAAAAACAATTATTTCCGACTCGCGAGGGGCATGTCGGAACGTCGAGCAGGGCTGGGTACCGTATCTAGCCTACCGCATTCTCCAAAACAGCGTCTACACCGGGGACCCCGCGCACCAACGTATCGTTTGGGCTCCTGCTCACATGGGCCTTTAGGGAAATGAGGCAGCTGACGCCGCCGCCCGCGCGCTCTCTCACCGGACACTCCCCTCCGACCCCGACGATCAGGAACTCGAATTCACTTCCGCTTACTCGTTCAAAGCCCTTGTTTTACTTCATCAATCTGGTCACGGTCTTTATCCCCGCCCGTGTAAAGGTCTCCCAAAGGCGGAGGAGCGGCTTTTGCTTCGCCTGTATACTAATACTTTGCTGTGCCCGGCAGCTCTCAAACACTTCGACCCTTCTTTTTCGGGCAGCTGTCCGCACTGTGAGGAGAAGTCCTCGGCCATCTACCACATGGCGTGGGCGTGCCCCTCCAACCCTGCTTCCCCCCTCACCCCAACCCAACCCGGTAGGACTAGGAGGCGACCCTGCTCGGCTGCTCTGACCTGCAGGCCCAACGGGCCTTGGTCGCGCGAGCCCGGGACCGGGCGGCGGCCGACGCCACTAGGGTCGTTCTTCTGTGGTCCCTTTTCCGCCTCGTCGACCTTTCTGAGAAACTTTTGTCCCCCTACCATGGTCCTTATCGTGGTGTGCGTCAGGTCAACGACGTCGCATATGAAGTTGCTTCTCATACACCATCATCCTCATCATGTAGACCACCCACCGATATTGCTCACGTTATGCGCCTCAAGCCCTACCACGCCGCTCCTCTATCACCGGCCTAGCGCCGGGACGGCGCTTGTGCCGCCGGGGGTCATGCTACGACGAAGTGGAAGACGAAGTTTACAACCATCCCTAATGTTAATGGTTGTGTTAGTCCGGGGCGTGGGAGCCCCGCATGCGAGGAACCTCTCAAGGCAGTTGCTGGGTGTAGAGTGGGGGTTTATTACCGTAGAGGGAGAGGGAGAGCGAGAGCGAGGGTACAAGAAAGCACTTCCGCTGCTGTGGAATGCAGACGGTCACGGTAAGGCAATGGGGAACGCGCCAGTCGACGGGGCTGTGGGGACCAGATGTCGTCGGGGGAGACAGACGCATGCTTGCTTTTGCGGGAGCGGCCGGCCCGCGCCCGTTTCCTGGAAGCGGGCGGCGAGCATGCGCGGAGGAGGCAAGGGCTGTTGGCGCGGCCTGGCGTCGCTTGGTCGACGAACACGACATCCCTTCCTCCTTAGTTGTGGTCACCGTATCGGTCGGGCGGGCGCCGTTCACGCTGGGGTCGTAGCGCTTGCTGTTGCGTGGACCCGTTGGGTTGGTCTCCGCAAGGTTGCGTCGCACGGTCGTCCAGACTGGCCGCCGGTTCTCCATGTTCGGAGGGGGGCGCTGTAGGCCGATCGAACACAGGCGAAGTTTCCGCTGGCAGCGGGATCACGTACGGAGCCGGCACAGTGTATTGTTCGCTTGCTGCTGGTCCGTTCGTCCGATGGTCTGGCGGCGGATCATCCGTCGGGTAGGCTGCTGCACCTGGCTTAATGTGATCCAGGTGCCGACGAACCGTTCCGTTTTTAGACTTGATTAGCCAAGATCGATGTCCGAGCCTCTTTAATACGGTTCCTTCAATCCAAGCAGGGCTTCCTGTGAAGTTGCGGATAAAGACCGGTTGTACTACGTGCACTCCTCTCGGCGAATTAGCCACGCTGTGGTCAGAGGTCGCTTCCTCAGCAGGTCGTGGCTGAATGCGTGTGAGTGCCGTTGTGAGCTCGCGACCGAACATGAGTGCGGCTGGCGTTCTGCCCGTCGTCGCTGAAATCGTTGTGTGCTGCTTGAGCAGAAATCGAGCCAGTCTGCACGCGAATGTTCCAAACTGGTCCTCGGCCAAAGCCTGCTTCGTCTCGAAAACCATTCTTTCGGCTTGCCCATTAGTGGCTGGATGATAGGGCGCACTCGTAATGTGCGTCACCCCGTTCTTCTTTAGGAAATTTTCCATTTCCGTAGAAACAAAGGACGGGCCGTTGTCTGTTACCAGCCTTTCGGGAAGGCCGAACGTCGCGAACAGGTTTCGTAGTTCCTCGATCAAAGTCGATGACTGTATGTTTCGCATGCAGTGCACTTGGAGCCATTTGCTGTACGCGTCGACAACAATTAGCAGCATCCTTCCTTCCACGGGGCCCGCGAAGTCAGCGTGGATTGTGTGCCATGGTGCTGTCGCGCGCTTCCAATCGGGAGGTGGTGCCTTGGGTGGCGCTCTTTGATGCTGGCAGCAAGCCGAACACCTTTTGACCAGGTTCTCGATGTCTTTGTCGACACCGGGCCACCAGAAATAGCTTCGAGCGCATGCCTTCATAGCAACTACGCCCCTGTGACCAGAGTGTGCCGCGCCGAGCACGTCTTTCCTCGCTTTCGCCGGAACGACCAGTCTGATACCTCTAAGAAGGCAACCTTCTTGTAGCGAAAGCTCAGGTCCAAGCTTAGTTAACGCCGAAAATTCCTGTTTTGGCAACCTGTGCAGCTCTCCAATAGCGACAGCTCTCACTACGCGGGATAGTAACGGGTCTTCCTGGGTCATTTCCGCGAGTTGACGTGGGGACAATTCGAAGCTTGGCGTGGAAACCAGCATGAGCACATCTCCAGGTGGGCATGGTTCATCTACCTGGGCGGGCAGTGGCAGCCTGCTGAGTGCGTCAGCATTTTGGTGCAGGCGTCCAGGCCTGTACACCAAATCGTAGTCGTACGTGGCTAGCTTTAAACACCATCGGGTCATCCTAGGTGAGAGCACCTGAGGTAACTGTTTCTTTTCTCCCATGATGCCCAGGAGCGGTTGGTGATCCGTTAATACGGTCACGTGCCGGCCAGCGATATACTGGTGAAAGTGGCTCACGCCATAAACCACCGCGAGACCCTCCTTGTCCAGCTGGGAGTAGTTTTTCTCCGCGCTTCCCAAAGTTCGCGACGCGAAAGCAATGGGAGCCTCTCTGCCGGACGCATCTTTCTGAGCGAGAATTGCGCCGACGCCATATGGTGACGCATCCACGGACAGAAGGAGAGGCTTTGTCTCGTCATAATGCGCAAGCACTGTTGAAGATCGTATCAACCTCTTAAGCGCATCGAACGCAGTCTGGTGCTTTTTCTCCCACGCCCAGGGCCTGTTCTTCTCAAGGAGCTTGTATAGATCTGCGGCAACCGTAGCTCTGTTCTTCAAAAACCGATCATAGAATGCTAGGAGCCCTAGGAAGGCCTGCAGAGAGGTCTTGTCAGTCGGTTTAGGCGCGTGAAGGATTGCCTGGACCTTTTCCTCGGTCGTGTGGACACCCTTAGCGTCAATCTTGTGTCGTAAGAACTCGACTGAGCTTATGCCGAAGCGGCATTTCTCTTGCTTGAGGCGCAACCCTTTCTCGCTTATCCTCGACAGGACTTGGTCCAGACGTTGCGCATGCTCTGTAGTGTCTGTCCCACTGACAATGATATCATCAAGGTAAACACTCACCCCTGGAATTCCTGCTAGTGTTGTCTCCGTCATACGCTGGAAGATGGCAGGAGCAGCAGATATTCCGAAAGGCAGCCGGTTCACCCTGAACAATCCCTTGGTGGTGTTGACGGTGAGCAATGCGGCTGTCTCGTCGTCGACCTTGAGCTGTTGATAGGCCTGGTAGAGGTCAAGCGTTTAGAAGACGGTGCCACCCCGCAACTTTGCGAATACCTCCGCGGTTGTCGGTAGCGGGTACGCCGTCTTCTTGACCACTGCGTTTACCGTGCTCCTGTAGTCGCCGCAAACGCGAAATGTGCCGTCCCTTTTGCGCACCCACACTAAAGGTGTGGCCATCACGGCATGTTGCGTCGGCTCCAAGATGCCTTGCTTTTGCAGACGGTCGAGCTCTTCCTCCATTGGCTCTTGGTAGGCTAGAGGTACTGGACGTGCCTTACAGAACTTTGGCTTTGCGCCTTCTTCCAAGTCCAAATGAACCAAAGGTCCCACGTAGCCGTCGATGTCTTGTTTGAATACAGCAGGATGGCGTGCGAGAACCTCCCGGAGCTTTTCACTTGGCTCAGCTACCTGGTTAATTCCCTGCACGCAGATGTGCAGCGCCGAAAACCAGTCACGTCCTAGCAAGTTGCAGCCAGTTCCTTTCATCACCAGCAGGGGTAGCACACATTCCTTTGATTTAAATCGCACACGAACTTGTGCTGATCCGAGGGTGCGAAGTTCCTCTCCCGACCAAGTGCGTAGGTCAAGGGGTTCTCTCGAAAGCTTCGGGGCGTTCGTTGGCCATGTTTGGTGGTAAACAGCCTCGCTGATCAGAGAACATGATGCACCCGTGTCGACTTCGAACGTTAGGTGCCTTCCCTCGACTTCAACGACAACAAGGTATTTGGGGCAGGGTTTTCGCCCACTTACTGCGTGAAGCTCGTAGCATGGATCGCTGTGCGTAGTGTCGTTGCTCGCGGACTGAGCGCTCACACTGTGCGTTCCTTGCCTGGTGTTAGACTTGTCTCCCTTGCTTTTCTTCTTCCGAGTGATGCAAGCGTTCTCGATGTGACCCTTCTTGGAACAAAACCGGCATTGAGCTGTCCTGAACTTGGAGGTAGCAGCGTCGTGCAAGCCGTCACATCGGTAGCAACGCCGTTGCTGCGGTGCGTTGTTGCATTCCTTTGTGGGTTGAGAAGTCTTGTGCACTTCTGCGGAGCTCGTAGCTCCCTTGAGTCCTCGCTGCTGCCTTGACGCACTTTCTGATGACAGTGCCAGGTCCAAAGCACGTTGGAACGTTAAATCTTTCTCCGCGAACAGTCTCTGTTGCAGGTGTTCGTCGCGGATCCCGCACACGAACCTGTCGCGAAGCATGACGTCCTGGGGCAGCATGGTGGGGTTCGTTACGACGGCTGTATCGCTTTCTGTCGGAGGCGTCGATGTTGCAGACGTTGTCGTTAGCACCCCAAAGTTGCAATCGGCTGTCAAACCTCTGAGGGCTGCGACGTAGCTGCTGATCGACTCCTCCGGCAGCTGGTCACGTCGCTGAAAAACGTACCGGCTGTACACCTCAGATGGTCTGGGATCGAAGTGCTTCTGGAGAAGTGTGACCAGATCTTCATAGCTGACTTCTCCAGGAGTCTTCGGTGCGACCAGCGCGCAGGCAGTCTCGAAAGTGTCGGCTCCGCATAGCGTCAGGAGGAGCGCGCGCTTCTTTGCTTCGTTGGAGACGTCATTTGCCACGAAGTAGAAGGCGAAGCGCTCTATCCACAATGACTAATTCTTGCCGTTAAAAGGCTCGATGCCACCGTGTAGTCCTCCAGTAGCCATCGGTGACACTTCGAACTGCGTGCGTTCTAGATCCTACTTCTCGTCGCCAGTGTTAATGGTTGTGTTAGTTCGGGGCGTGGGAGCCCCGCATGCGAGGAACCTCTCAAGGCAGTTGCTGGGTGTAGACTGGGGGTTTATTACCGTAGAGGGAGAGGGAGAGAGAGAGAGAGCGAGGGTACAAGAAAGCACTTCCGCTGCTGTGGAATGCAGACGATCACGGTAAGGCAATGGGGAACGCGCCAGTCGACGGGGCTGTGGGGACCAGATGTCGTCGGGGGGGACAGACGCATGCTTGCTTTTGTGGGAGCGGCCGGCCCGCGCCCGTTTCCTGGAAGCGGGCGGCGAGCATGCGCGGAGGAGGCAAGGGCTGTTGGCGCGGCCTGGCCTCGCTTGGTCGACGAACACGACACCTAACATCAACTCACAAACGCAAGAGGCGGAGATTCCTCATGTTGAAAAAATCAGAATTTTAGGCATGATTATACAAAGCAACGGGTATAACGGTGATGCAATAACTAAGAAGGAAAACTGCGCGCAACAAACGATGCGACTCATACGTAAAGCGGATTGCCAACAGGAGACACGGCATGAAAGAGCAGAATCTCCTACGGCTGGTACTGACGTTCGTAGTTAGCCGTATCTCGTATGCTGCCCCCTTGCTTGATCTTAAAATTTTACAAATGGAAAAGATAAATGGAATTATCAGGTGGTGCACGAAAGAAGCTCTAGGATTGCCCATCCGTAAATCTACTCATCGCCTCCTATAGAGAGGCATGCATAATACCCTGGAAGAAATTACGGAAGCAGTGAGAACCTCCCAAATCGAACGCTTAGCCGGGACCACAACCGGCAGGGCCATTCTAGAAAGACTCCATCTGAGCTGAGATAACAGAACAACCGTCAAAGTTGACATGCTCAGAGAAATTCGGTACAATATAGTTGTACCCCCATTACCCAGGAATATGCATCCTATTTATCACTCAGTGCGCCAGACCAAACGGGCAGAGGCGCTAGAGAAACGCTTCAGCTGCTACAAAGACGAGGACGTGGTTTACGTGGATGCCGCTAAGTATGGTAAGAACAAGATGACCCTCGCGGTCGTCAATAATAAACAACTCCTCACAATAAGTGCCTCCATACTCTCGGGTAACCCAGAGACTGCAGAGGAAGCTGCCATAGCACTGGCTTGTGTAGGCACAGTGACTCCAAAGTGACTCCAAAGTTGCCATACTAAATTTCAGCAGGGGCCGGGTCTCCCCTCTAACGAATACAATTCTAAGCCGTCATGTAATAGACCGGAAAATTACACTAGTCTGGACACCAGCACATGCATCCGTGCCTGCTAATGAGACGGCCTACGAGTTCGCGCGAGGCTTTTCCTTCCGGGCGGACCCGAGCGAGGTGGTCCTTACAGACAGGGATCGCATGATAACATACAGGGAAATTACACAGCACTATCGTTTGCAATGAGCTAGACTTCATCCAGCGGATAGATCCTTGTCCAGATACCAAGCCATCAACTGGCGCCGGTTACGAACTTACATCTCTCCAAACCCGGCCCTCTGAAGTCTTATGTACCCAGGGCAATTTTCAGACTAATGCGCAAACTGCGAACTTAGGGCCACCTTGGACCACATACTATGGGAATGTCCTCATGCCCCCCGGGAGGGACGAGGTGTAAACACGAATGATCAATGGGAGACCTTACTACTGAGCTCCGACCCGGCGACTCAGTTACAACTCGTCCGACTGGATGAAGCCGCCGCCGAGAGTCAAGACCTTTCGGCCGTCGTCTAGGCGGGTAGCCCTCTGGCTACCCTCCTTCTGTTGGACCTTAAAAGTTTTCGTATCCTATTCTATCCCGCGTGAAAGGGATGAACAAAGAAGAAAAGGTTGATGGGGCCTCCTGTTCGGGTTGGTGCTCCCTGCTGCTCCCTCCTATGAACTAGTCACCTACCGCTTGTAAATAAATATAAATAGTATTTCCCCGTAACAGTATTTTGTACTCATGAATGCATTAGAAATATGTAGGAAACCGCATCCTGTAATTTCATGCTTAGTATTGGAAATGTATGGTTAAAATTTGCCAAACATACGTGACTTAAAGCATACTTCGAGCACGTTTCAAACACGAAAAAATATGTGTGCAGTTTTAGTATCTTGCCAATGTATTGAAAATATGCTTCTTTTACGGCGAGGTTCGGGTGTCCACCGAGAGATGGGAGACGGCTTTGGCGCCAATTTCGTATCCTAAAAAAAAATTCAAAAGCAGACGATACCTTTCTCTCTCCTATTCGTCTGCCTTCCTTTGGCATGAGAGAATTTTCTTAGTTTCCCGTTTCAAATAGTCGGTACTGCATAGCTTTGCAGACGACACCCTGATTTTCGCTTCGCTCCGGTATGAGGCAAAGTAAAAACAGACTGACACACGATCAATGGCGACGATGTATAAGATTGATGCAGAGTTGTCTCTGCTAGCATTGCAGTTCCTGCTGTGTGACCCATCTGCGGTTTCACTGAATTCTGGTCATGGCGCTTGGCTGCTGGACCGAAAGACGCGGGTTGGATCCCGGCCGCGGCGGTCAAATTTTGAAAGAGAAGAAATTTTAGAGACCCGTGTAGCGTGCGATGTCAGAGCAAGAGCCCCAGGTTGTCGAAACTTCCGGAGCCCTTCACTACGGCGTCCCTCATAGCCTGAGTCGCTTTGGGACACTAACCCCCCATAAAACCAAACGAATCAAGCGTCTTTTGTGACCGTGCCTGCGTAAGACACCGGAGTGCAGCCGTGGCAAGTGCAGAGCTCGCGCCCAACGAGCGGCAGCGTTCCGTGCCGTGCACGACAGCGTCTCATCGAAGGCACATCGGAAAGAGCAGGATAATTGCGGAGGACGCACCATGGCGTCGAACGCGTTTAGAGATCACGCCATCCTCCTCAATCGCGAGCTCGACGCCTCGCTTCGCTTTTCTTTCCTTAAAATCATTTTTTTTTTGTCACCAGCACGTACATGTCCCGGAAGGCAAGGAAATTGCACGGGTCTGCCTACTGACACGAGCTGAGCCACAACCGCCGTCAGTCACGTGCGGAGGAGTTGAAAGATAGGAGAGGAGAGAGAGTGAAAGAACAGACGCGCCTGGCAACAACCGCATCCTCCGCCGAAGCTATATAGCCGAAGCGATGGCGTCGCCTCTAACCGATGCCCCCCCCCCCCCCATTCTTCCTACCATTGCAGGCAACTCGCTCGTCTCTCGTGCACGCGCAAATAACTAATAGATAAAAAGCGTGTTGGACCTTTGGATGGGCAGACGACAGCGTTCGCCAAACGCCGCGAGCGTCCGGTCGCAACGCTTTTACTGTGTATTTTTGCTTTGTTTTTTGTCTTTTTTTTCCCCACCGAGCTCCGCGTGGACACCGTGCAGCGCGTAGGTTAGCTGTGGCCTCTTTCGGAGCTTGCAACGAACGCTGGTTTCAACGGGCCTCGCATAACCAGGGTTTCCGGCGACGGGCTTTGCGAGTCTCGCTAGAATTGTTTTTTGGCGAGTACTAAGGTTGTTGAAAAAGGTTTGGTTTATGGGGGTTTAACCACCCAAACCGACTCGGGCTATGAGGGACGCCGTAGTGAATGGCTCCGGAAATTTCGACCACCTGGGGTTCTTTAACGAGCGCTGACATCGCATAGTACGCGTGCCTCTAGAATTCCGCCTCCATCGAAATTCGGCCGCCACGGTGGGCGTCAAACCCACGTCTTTTGGGTCAGCAGCCGAGCGCTTTAACCACAGAGCCACCGCGGCGGCAGGTTTTCGGAAAAGATTCGGTAAACTTGGCTCCTTAGAGGCCTTGCTGTCTTTGATGCGGCATCAGGAATTTGACAAAGTCAAACTTAAAAACAGTACCAAATGTCACTTTAACTCCCTTCGCTCGGTAAGCGCCATTTTTCACCGAAGTTGTAAACCTAAGATTCACAGTGCTCTTCAATACAGAGGATCCTTCCGAAATGTCTTTAAAAATTACCAGGGAGACTGAACACAGTTCTTCCCAAGGGTTTTTTTTTTTTTCATCCTTCGATCGAACGAAAAGCATGCCACTCCTATCAAGCAGTTCCTTACACACAAGGTGAAGAGTCAGAGTGTCATATCTAGCATGTTACACTTGCTGTACGCTGCTTCCTGACAGAAAAAAACAGTGTCTAAGATTCTAGGGCATCAATTTAAATTGTTAGGCAGGCAATATTGGACAACTGTAAGACACTGCCGTAGAAATATCGAAGGTAATTAAATTGTTCTGATTCGCAGCACAATCTTCCTTTTCAACTTCTTCCATCGTTCGAAACGACTGGCTGACTGCCATATAAAAACAGTGGGGAACGTTTCTGACGGTAGCAAAAACGTTCACAAGAAAATGTGAGCCTGGCGAAGATCTCAGCAGATATGTTGACCGCCATAGAGGAATCTTACGGTATAGGAAAATGTTACTTGTCCACAATTCCCGGGCCTGATTAGAAATGTCTGCCCAAAGCGCACCACTTTAAGTGAGTGCCATACACCCGGCGCTAAAATTTAGTCGTGAATATAACTTTTTTTTTTGCTGAAATTCCGTACATGGGTTTACTTTTTCAGCTCGTGAAATGTTCCGAGTTGAAAATGTTTGTGTGTGCTGATATTCTTGCGTGACCTCTTAATTTGTCCGCAGAGGCTTACTTTAGCTGCTGTGGTTCAAGCCCTGAAGTGATTACAGGGGTCTCTCCACGGTCAGTGCACGCTAAAGATCCCCAGGTGGTAAAACATATTCCGGAGACACGGCAGTAGAGGCAGAGGAAGTAGCCGTTGCTCTGGCAGTGGAGGAGTGCTATTTGGTGGTAGCTTCATAGGCACACCGTTTCCCTGGAATGGCGTTCGGCTGCAAATATCGAGGACGCGGAATAAAAGCCCTGCCAGTGCGGCTATGTTTTCATCGAAGCGAAATGCAGACGTCCTTGTGGGTGCTCTGGGACATCGGTGCCTGCCAGCGAAACCGAATTGCTCTTAAGACGAAGACTTCCAATATGGCGGCCCTTTTTTCTTTCTTCTTAAACTTCCTCCCCCTCGTTTCCGTGAAGCGGTTCGGTGTGCATAGAAAGAGCGGCAATTAACAGCGCCTTTCCTTTATTGATAAAAAAACATGCTCTTTTGTGGATTTTTTTTTTTCGTAGTTAAACCGCAGATAATTTTTTTTTTCCGAGCGCTCAAAAAATGGTGCAACCGTGGCCTCAAATCAGCAGTGCCTATTATTTCGTTTCATGTTGAGCCCAGCAAGTGGTCGAAGTCGAGAGCCCTCCACTACGACACCTGTCTCACTTTTTTTTCGTCCACTCCCACCTTCCTGCCTTCCTACAAGGCGCGGTTGAGGTGTCCACCAAGAAGAGATACAGGCGCCATTTTCTTTCCCGAAACACCACTACTAAAACCAACCTGAGCACGCCTCCTCTAACAATAGCGGCTCCTCGGTAATCGCGAGCCAGTGAAGATACACCGGGGAGCTTGAACCCCGTCGCTATCAATATGCCAACATCAGAGCCACGGCTTAATACGGCATCGAAGCCACAGAGCCGTGGTCGCTCCAGCTACAGTTTCTGTACGACCGTCTAAGGCGAACCAACATTGATGGCCAAATAAATTCTGGAACTCGACTCAATCTCAAACGATAGCCGATGGAGCTTGGGGTACACCTCGAAGCTTAGAGAACAAATCATGACGATCTTCATGAGTGGTCATGCCACAGGAATCTCCTCAATGTAACAAAAAGCCACCCAGCATGGGTCCCCGTAAGCGGAACACTTTCTGATCTTTAAGGGAATAAAAGATCCTGAAGACGTCTCAACATGCGGGAACACAGAAAGAATTGAAAAAAAAACAGCGCTAATAAAGAGAAACCGGAACAGGCGTCTGTTAAGCAAATCCCTCTATGACACCTGTATGGGTTCCACACCGAGGTCCAATAAATGTTAATGCCGCCATATTCTTTCCCTCCCGCGGTGGCCGAGTACTTAAGGCGCTAGTCTACTGTCCGGTACACGCGGGTTTTAATCCGACCGCGGCGGCCGCATTGAGATGAAGGCGAAACGCAACAAGCGTCCGTGTGCTGTGCGACGCCAGTGCACGTTAAAGATCGCCAGGTGATCGAAATTATTCCGGACATCTCCACTACGGCACCTCTTTATTCCTTTCATCTTTCACTCCAACCGTTATCTCTTTCCTTATGGCGCTGTTCGGGGGTCCACCGAAATATGTCACAGTTAATGCGTCATTTCCTTTCCTCGAACACCAATTTTCAACTTTTTTATATCCATGTTTTCAATGCTTTTTCGTACCAATGATCTACGGTTGCATCTAAAGGTCGCGCATTTCGTGCATCCGGTCTGAAGTATTTGCGCAGGTAACATCAAGAACCAAGCATGATTGCAAATATTTTCATATGCAATGTCGCCGGTCTTCACGTATTAATAATATCTTTATTTGAGCCGGAAGATAAATTTAGATGCAGCCTGTCTAACGACAGGCAGACTATGATACCTCGGAACAACCTTCGGCGATCAATTCCGCAGTTTTATGTAATATTTCCGAGCGAATGTTGTCACTTCACAGCACTAATTAGCTGCATCTTTTAGTGTTACACCACGAAAGCAATATACCTTTTTATTTTGCCTCGAAGATGCAGCCGTCCCCGCCATATGCTTCCGTTGACACACGGCATTAAAATTTCATTCCGTGTTTTTTTTTATTAGGTGTCGTCGATATCCTTAAAATATTGGCCAACCAACAATGACACCATGGCGCTGAGAAACGCAATTTTCTGTAATTAAAGCGGAATATTAATTAAAAAACAATAGCAGATTACCAGAACTGTCGCAAAAACCGTCTCCAAACACTCTTTAAAGTTGCACCAGGTTGCACAGAAAAGAACGCAGACCATTGAAATCAGCGTTCCTTCCCTTTCCATATATGGGCATGGCTCCCTCCCGCTGGTACAGGTGTCCACCTAGAGTTCAACGCTTGGTGATGCTGCGCCGCTCCTAACGCGCTTCTTTTTATCTTTATTTGTTTACGCGTGTGTTGGGAAGGCGCAAGTTTTAAGCATGAAATGCTTTTAGCCCCCGTTGTCGGCAGTATGGTGACGTCACGCCGAGACCGAGAGCCATCATCCGGGCACTGAAATCCACTCATCCGGGCATTGAAATCCACTCATCCGGGCATTGAAATCCACTCATACGGGCTTTGAAATCCACTCATACGGGCATTGAAATCCACTCATACGGGCATTGAAATCCACTCATACGGGCACTGAATTCCAGTCATCCGGGCTCTGAAACGAGAACATCCGGGCACCGTACGAGACTTAACGAGATTTAACGAGACTCTGTAAGCCCTCCTACGCGACCAGCATGCAAGCGCCGGTTGGTCTCCAAAGGAGACAAAAAATAATTGCTGCCAGTGCCTTCTCAATGTTTATCAAGATATCAGTGGAGCTGTGGGTTTGATAATGCACGGAATTATAATTTCCGATTTCTAATAACGCGTGCAAAAAGCACATAAATGCCATGTTACACTTCGTTGTCATACGTGATCCGGGGGAGAAGCGCTGCGTTCAAAGGGCAAGGCATCGCGCCGAACGGGTGGTGGCGTTCCTCCCTTCCTTTACGGTGCGGTTCGGGTGTCCACCGAGATGGCAGAGAATTACTGCGCCATTTCCTTTCCTCAAAAAACCTTGCGTTCAAATGGCAAGGCATCGCGCTGAACGGGTGGTGGCGTTCCTCCCTTCCTGTACGGTGCGGGTGTCCACCGAGATGACATCAGGCCCGTAAACATTTCATGCTTACTCTACTCTCGGTTACGGGAGAGGCAGAGATTTTTTTTACAACAGGGACCTACACATTCTCCAAGGCTGGTGCTGGAGAGTCTTTTTTAGTTATTAGCTATTTTGATTAGTTATTAGTTTAACTTCGCCCGATAGCACTCGGAACGTTAATGAGCGAGACTTGCACACGCCCGGGAGGAGGGAAAAGGAACGCGGGGTATCGTCTGCAAAGCCGGGCTTGAAGGCAGATAGAAGAGGGAAAGGAGGGAAGACACCTTTATATGGAATTGTTCAGAGAGACAGTCCTCATAGCTTGACGGACTCTATTAGCGGACGTTTGACCGCACAGATACGTCTCCCATTTGGCACCCTTGTGTCGCTGTTTACGGATTCGGAGAGTATGGACGACGATGACAGGACATGGGACGGCGACGACTTCAGGCAGAACAAGAGGCGCAAACGGTCGTCTGCAAAGAGGAATTCGAAGCGAAAGAGTGCAGAGGGACCCCGAGCCAAGCCGCGCGGTGAGTGTTGCACGACGGCCAGCCGCCATGTTGACCTACTTTCTCGTCCTCCCCGCGCTGTGAAGTTCACCGGGACCGGGTCGGGCTAAGCCTATCTGTACGGTGTCCGCAGTTCACTGTATCGGCGGCGTGTTATTGCTCGTTTCGCGCTATGGCGCGGTTATTTAGGTGCGCTTCTTACTGGCGCTTGCTCGCGCATTTGCGCGGGTGCTTGCGATGGTATTTCACTGGCGCCCGCTCAGCTGAGCGAGTTCGCGAGGGCTCGCATGGCGCGAGCCATCACCCGCTCATCGAGGGCGCGTCACGGCCGTCGTTGTTCGGGAATGGCTTGAGGATGCGAGGCCGCCATGTTTGGCGCACCGGGCAAGCATCACTTTTTTTTGTTCAGCGAGATTGGCCACCTTCTGCATTAGCTTGTGTAATCTTATTACGTTTAGGCAGATGGTGACAAGACTTATTCGTTAAATTTAGTGAAGCACGCTGTTTAGTCTTATTTAGTTGATTTATTTTTCTTGTTCATTGATTGGTTGGTTGGTTCATTTCTGACTGACTGAATCATCACTCACCTATTTGGGTGATATGTCATGTCTAATAATTGATCAATTCATTGGTTCATTTTATTGATTAGTTGAGTGATATTATTGATATACTGATCGACTGATTGATTGGTACGCATGGCGCTAGCCATCCCCCGCTCAGCGAGGGCGCGTGACATCGCGGTTCTTCGAACATGGCGTGAGGATGCGAGGGCGCCATGTTTGGCGCACCTGCAGGCGTAATTTTTTTTGTTCAGCTGTATTGGCCACGTTCTGCATTAGTTTGTATAATATTATTACGTTTGGGCAGATTGTGACAGGACTTATTCGTTAAATTTAACGAAGCATGCTATTTAGTTTGATTTATTAGTTTTTTTTATTTATTTTTCTGGTTCATTGAGTGATTGACTGAATCGTCACTGATTTATTTGGCAGATCTATCGTGTTTAATAATTGATTGATTCATTGGATAACTTTAATGATTCATCGATTGATAGTATTGACATGCTGATCGACAGATTGATACGCTATATAGTATACGGGCTAGGTTAAAAAGGGCCTTTTCCGTGTGTTCTTCGTCCGTTTGTATTTTATTGCGAAAGCAATACTGCGCTCACTAAAGGCCTTTCGCGTAGCGGCGGCCGGTAGCCACGTTCGACCTTTAGAATGAACTCTGACGTAGCAACAGTTGCGGTGGACACCTGAACCGCCCCGTACAAGAAAGGAGGCAGTGAAAGTGAAAGAAGAAAGACGGAAGAGGAGCCGTGGGGAAGAAAAATGAAAATTCTATTTGAGGACAGGAAATTACGCAGTGACTGTCTCGCATATCTCGGTGGACACCCGTCATTCGTTTGCAGAGTAGTAGTAGTAAAAACATTTATTTTTTTTTTTCAAAAGGAAGAGTTAAGGAGTAGGGGGATGTGGATAGATAGATGTGGAGCTACAGTGGTCGGTCTTCCCTAGTCCAGGATACCGTTGGCCTCCGCCGCTGCCTTGGCCCTCGTCACCAGCATTAGCTGAATGCTCGGGTCGGAGTCAGCCAGGAGGGCCTCCCACTGCTCTAGACTAGGGCTATTTACCTTTGGTAGTAAAGGGCTTTTTTCGCAGCCCCAGGTGGCGTGGTACGTTGTGGCGTAGCCCCCACACCACACGCACTCTTTCGCGTATCTGTTCGGCCACATTTTGTGATACATGGCTCTGCTTGGGTAGGTGTCTGTTTGTAGTCGTCTGAGCGTGGTGGCCTGCTCTCTGTCGAGGATATCCGCCGGAGCCGAGTACTTCTTGCGCGCTCCCAACAACGCCTTCATTGCCTCCCCGTAAGATTCTGGCGTGCTGAAGGGTTCCACCGGCAAACCCGCCCTCCGGTTCGAGAACCCTCGGACAACGGTGTCTGCCATGAGATTTCCCTCAACCCCAGTGTCAGGGACCCAAATGATGGTGTGTTGAATGTTTGTGTTGTTTGATCCATGTCTGTGTTGTTTTTGTTCGAAGAGGATACTCGCGGCTTTTCGGCCGATCCTTCCATCTCTGTACGCCCTTGCTGCAGCCTGAGAATCCGTGGCTATCCAGTAACTCAGTCCCTGCCGATTGGCTTCAGTCAGGGCTAGAGCTATGGCGATCTCTTCCGCTGCTTGTGTTGTCCTTGTGCGCACTGATGCACCAGTAACTATATTCCCATTGGCGTTCACTACTGCTACCGCCCTAGCGTTTTCCTTCGTTCTGTACTTGGACGCGTCAACATACAGAACCATCTGTTTCTTCTTTAGGAACCTGTCCAACTCCAATGATCTCGCCGCCCGTCTTCCTTCGTGGTTCTTCGGGTCGGAACGCAGGAAGTGGGAGTGAAAGAAGGATTGAAAAGAAGGCCCATAGTGAAGAAAATGAATTAGAGGAAAGGAAATTACGCAGGAGGTTGAGCCGCTCCGCGGAGGATAGGCCACAGTTGGCACGATTCCTCCGCAAAGACGGACTCCGCGAGCAGGAGCCATTAAAGGCTTTCGCCTTAAAATGAATTAGAGAAAAGGAAATTACGTACAGGCGCTAGTGACGTTATAGCGTGACGGCATACCAGGAGCGAGAGACGGGCTACCAATTCGGCTCGTCGGGTAACGGTGACCGCTTGGCACAGCGCGCCGCGCTCTTCCAACAAGAGGCGCTCTATATGCAGTATAATACCCCTGTCACACGGGCATTTCGAAGGTCCTCGAACCGATAGTCTATCGACTCGAAGGCATACCTGCTTTCGCAACCTACCAGGCTTAACCAAAGCTAAGCCCCCGCCAATTTTTAAGGCGAAAGCCTTTAATGCCTCATGCTGTCGTTAGCAATCTGGGTCGGCAGCCGACAGATGTGTCCGCGTTTTGACGGGTGTCCACCGAGATATGTGAGACAGTTACTGCGTAATTTCCTTCCCTCAAATACAATTTTCAGTTTCTTCATAATGGCCGCTGTTTCTTTCACTGCCACTTCCTCCCTTCCTGTACGGTGCGGTTAAGGTGTCAACCGAGATGACTGAGAATTACAGCGCCATTTCCTTTCCTCAAAAAGCGTTGCGTTCGTGGCGTTCCGTGGACACCCTGGCAGCGCTACAACAAGCTGTCGCGTTCCTCTCCTAAAGGCGAAGCTTAAGCGCCTTTAATTAGCAGTCGGAGCTGAGTGATTAATCAGTAATTAGCCATTAATCAGTAATTTGTCCTTACTTGGTCATCAATTATGTGTGACGTCATCCAGTGGTGACGTCACCAGTGTCACATAGGCAAAGTCGTGCTTAAAACACTTTCGCCTCTACGCACTTTAGACGGTCAAAGTGCGCCCTGTATTTTTTTACACCCGTTTTTGAACCATGCATTATTGCATACTTGTCCGATTTTCTCCCCTTCTTAGTAGATGGCGGTTTAACGTTCCAGTGAGTAATTCGTGAAACATTAAGAGACATAATATCGGTACTGGGAATGATGGGTTCGCTGGAATGATCAGTCAGTGCTAAAGGCAACCTCTTGGGCTCGTGCTGTGACACGCGCTTGTGCTACCGGATTAGAGCAGGCCGGCAAGATCTCCCACTTTTGCTAGCCTACAAGCTTCAGGAATTCGGGCGGTGAGTCTGCTGGTCACAAAGCGACGTGGGCTGTGAGGAAATTTGGTAGTTAAGTGGAGAGCCTCGGATAAATATCCACACAAACCAGACGAAACCCCACAAACCAAACCAAACCTAAATATCGACCACCTGGGGTGCGTTAACGTGTGCTGGTATCGCGCAGTACACGGGCAGTTATAGATTCACCCCCATCCAAAAGCGGCCGGGATCAAACCGGGGTCTTCAGGTCAAGCGGACGAACGCCCCAACAGTAAAGTCCAGGTTCTTCCTCTTTCTTGCACCAGAGGTGCCCCGCCAGAGACGGTTTGTAGACCAGAAGTTTAATCGTTATCTTCGCACCAAGGGTGCCCCGTCAAAGACGGTCTTACGATGAGCTGGGACGCAGAGATAAAAAAGGGAATACTTGAAGATTTATATAGAGATATTTACATGACATACAAATTGAGGCACTGGAGACAAATTTAGCGGCAAAATAGAAATTAAGCAACAAAGATACAAAACAACCAAAAAGTGGATATGCCTAACATTAGGGGAGACCCCCACTCGGCATAGCCGAAGATGCATAGCACCTGACCTTAGCTCAGAACCCTTATTCCGGCTCCGGTGCCCGGTTTTAAAGACCTAGAGGCCCGGCCCACCTTTAGTAGCACCCAATCATGTTACACTCCTAACATGATTGGTTCATCGAGAGCATGGCCAGCCCTCCAGCTTCTACAAGGTAAACCACCCTCTCTACCACAAAATACAAGTAAAAACAAACCCACACGCACAGATGTGCCAGCACGTGCGATGTAAAACATTCTCTTCGTCGCAAAAAAAAAAAGAATAAAAGAAACGCAAGTGCAAACACCCAGTCGTGCCCGCACGTGCTAGGTAGAACATCCTTTCCTTCGCAGACAAATACACGCGGGGCGGGGGACACCCGTACTTCCCGGCGCATTCTCGAGCGGCCGCGTTCCGAGAAAGGCGACGCTTCGGTTTGGTTTGGTTTATGAGGTTTAACGTCCCAAAGCGACTAAGGCTATGAGAGACGCCGTAGTGGAGGGCTCCGGAAATTTCGACCACCTGGGGTTCTTTAACGTGCACTGACATCGCACAGTACACGGGCCTCTAGAATTTCTCCTCCAAAGAAATTCCAGCCGCCGCGGCCGGGATCGAACCCGCGTCTTTTGGGTCAGCAGCCGAGCACCATAGCCACTGAGCCACCGCGGCGGCTTCGCTTTGAGGGAGAAAAACCGGTCCCGATGACCCCGCGTACACTACCGATCCCTTACACGCCCTTACCAAGATTCTACAAAGGGCTCAAATTCCACATTTAGAATTACAACCAAGAAGGGATCGGACAAACTCATGAAATCGCCCTGAGGGCGACGTACGCAGAGCAGCACATAATTAGTAATTAGATCAGCACTGGCACCAACAAAACCCTCGCAGGACGAGGAACATAAATAAAATGCACTCTCAAATACACACGGTGGCATGCTTGATGTGCGCTGTAAAACGGAGTCCATGTTGTCGCGCTGCGACCTGTTGCACCTGCATGCACGCCCTCGTCCTGCTCACGAACGAGCACACACACACACCGACACTCGCAACTGGAGCGTTCAGTAGCAGTGATATGGGGTCCGTAAGCGGCCACGTGAGCCTCCTTGGCCGCACCGAGCGTTCCTGGGTGCGTTCAAGCTACCACGTGTGTCAATCGACACGATTAAAGCCTAACGGTCTATCTGCTCATTACGCTGGTCCCACAACGGGACGATAACTCAAAAGTTGCTGCCCCCCAGGATCGAAAACGTCCTGGTCCTCGAATGTCTGCTGTAGTGCGGCCAGTTCTGTTGCTTTTCGCCACCCGTTTCCTTCTTTCAGCGTAACGTACTTTAGTGCTGCATCTGAGAGGTTATTCTTTAGCTGGTCCGCCACTAACAGCTCCAGCAACTGCTCAAAGGTGCTGACGCTGCGCGCGTCTAAATAGGAGCGTAAGTAGCTCTGGAGACGCGTCGTATACGCTCTCCATCCTTCGGTGCTCCGTTTCCTCGCGCCTTTAAATCTACTGAGGTACTCTCCCGCGGAGAGTTTCAGCTCCTCCAGTACCGATTTCTTTACCGCTTCGTAGTCCCTGTGCTGAGATGGCGCTAAGCGGGTCGACACAAACTGTACTTTATCGACAACGAGCGGGAAAATAATTTTGCCCCACCGTTCTCTCGGCACTTCATATGCATTTAGTGCGTTCTCCGCCGCCTCGAACCACACTGGCACTTCTGCGTCGCTTGGAAATTTTGGGACTATTCCCGCAAGCAATTTTGAGTAATGCCTTAGCTCGCTGTGGTTAGCATGCCTCCCAGCGACCTTGGAGTCCTCTCCGGCGCTTCCTCGCTGCCTCAGCTGAGCAAGCTCAAGTTCCAGCTTTGCCAGCTGACACTTCTTCTCTAACACCAGCAGATCGTCCTGCACTTTTCCATTTCTTTCCTCGACCTGTGGCATCTCCGGCGTCTCCACCTTGCTCGTCTCGTTTCCGACGACCACCGCGTCATCTACGTCGCCTATCGCCCGTGCTTTCTGCTTATCGGGGTTTAAATGGGCGAAGCGCGAATCCATGCCACCCACCCAAGCTTAACTGGACAGCAATGCTCACGCCAGCACGAAGCAAGAAGCGACTCACCCTTTGATGCAAATGGCGTCCCGCCCATTGCTGTCGTCTCGCTTGTGTCTGGTCGTGGTCCCGTCGCTGCTCTCTTTTCCGGCCGGCTGCCTTGCGTCGCTGGTCCTATGCCGTGGCCCTTGCCGCTGTCTCTCTGCAGGTCTTCTCGAACGCTGACCAGTTGCCTGGTCAGCCCCTTTTCCCTGCCTACAGTCTTCTTCCTGTGCCGTCTTCAGATGGCCGCAGGATCCTCGTCGACTGCGCCAGTAAAGTTCATGTTCTTCATCTTCCTTGCACCAGAGGTGCCCCGCCAGAGACGGTTTGTAGACCAGGGGACTGAATTGTTATCTTCGCACCAGGGGTGCCCCATCAGAGACGGTATTACGATGAGTTGGGACGCAGAGATAAAATAGGGAATACTTGAAGATTTATATAGAGATATTTACATCACATACAAATTCAGGCACTGGAGACAAATTTAGCGGCAATACGAGAAATTAAGCAACAAAGATACAAAACAACCAAAAAGTGGATCTGGCTAACATTAGGGGAGGCCCCTACTCGGCATAGCCGAAGATGCATAGCACCTGACCTTAGCTCATAACCCTTATTCCGGCTCTGGGCCCGGTTTTAAAGACCTAGAGGCCCCGCCCACCTTTAGTAGCACCCAATCATGTTATACTCCTAACATGATTGGCTCATCGAGAGCATGGCCAGCCCTCCAGCTTGTACAAGGTAAACCACCCTCTCTACCACAAAGTACAAGTAAAAATTCAGGGGGCACTTTCGCTGTCTAAAGTGCTGCAAGGCGAAAGCGTTTCCTGGCCACTGTTTGTTTCTATATCCTTTATTTTTCATATTTTTTTATTTATTTTTATGCTCATTTTCTTAATTTTAATATTTTTTATGTTTATTTTCACATCTGTTCATTTTCTTAGTTTTATTTTTATTTTCCTTTTCATGACTTTACTACTTTTATTTTATTTATGAAGCCCATGCATTCACTATATAGATGCGCCTTTATTCATGCTGGAACCTTGAGCCTTTTAAGCAGTGACGCCGAAATGCGGACGAATCTGCCCACGCGTCTGTCGACACGGCTGCCGACGCGTCTGTCGACACTTCTGCCGACGCGTCTGTCGATATTCCTGCCGACGCGTCTGTCGACACGGCTGCCGACGCGTCTGCTAACGACAATATGAGGCATTAAAGGCTTTTGCCTTAAAAACAAACACACACGCACAGACGTGGCAGCACGTCTGTGCGTGCTGGCACGTCGCTTCGTGCGTGCCTCCACGAAGCGAGGCAAGACATTCGCTTCCTCGCAAAAAAAAAACATAAAAGAAAAGCAAGTGCAAACACCCAGTCGTGCCCGCACGTGCGAGGTAGAACATGCTTTCCTGTACACAAAAATACACTCGGGGCGGGGGACACCCGTACTTCCCGGCGCATTCGCGAGCGGTCGCGTTCCGAGAGAGAGAGAGAGAGAGAGAGAGAAACTTTAATTAAAGAGGAAATCGGGGCACGCCCCAGGGTCCCCGCACGACCCCACTGCACTCAAGTGTTTATGTTCCTAAGGTCCATAACACTGGCAGCCCAGCCGGTGGCGATGGTGTGCACGGCCGGGTCCTCCGAGCGCAGCAGGGTCTCCCAGTCCTCCCAGGTCTTGAGGTTCCCTAGGCCCCGCGGGGGAGGGTCCGCCGGGCAGAGGGAAAGGATGTGGAGGGAAGAAGCCAAGGGTTCTGGGCATAGCGCGCATGCCGGAGTGAGGAAGGAGGGATGATAGTGGGCTAGGGTAAGGGGTGAAGGGAGAGAGTGTCTGCATTCTGCGCGAGAGTGTTGCTTATTTATTAGATAGGGAGGAGTGGGGCGGGGGGTAGAGCTGGCGTGAGGCTCTGTAGGCTTGCGTCAGCTCGCTGAATGAGTGCATGCGCTCCTTCGTGAATCCCCGTTCCGAGGCCACCTGAGCCCGGTTTAAGGAACATTGGGATAATAGGTTGGCGGTCTCGTTTCCGGGATTCCCGGAGTGCGCGGGCACCCATATCAGTTCCACTTGGCGGGGCGGGGGTGCATCGGGCGAGTCCAGTATGCTAAAAGCAGGGACATGGACTCGGCCTCGAGCAAAATTTAGAATCGCAGTTTTAGAATCACTTAAAATGTACCGGGCTTCCGTGCGGGTGATAGCAAGGGCAATGCCGGCTTCCTCTGCAGCCTCTGGAGACGTGTCTGGAGGGAGAGGTAGTGTGAGGTGGGCGGATAAAGAGGAGTCCACCACAGCTGCTGTCGCTTCATCACCCGTGCAGGCAGCGTCCACCCATACCGCGTCCGGCTCGGTGCCGCACGCTCTATGGAGTGCCTTCGCACGGGCCTAGAGGAACTGCTGTAGAGCACTGCTACAGCGAATTCGCTAGTTCGTGACCAGTGTAGGTTTCGCTACAAAAAAAAGACTGCCCATATTCTGAGGATCCAGCCTTGCGGACTATATTTTCGGGAATTTCATAGCGCTTGTTAGTAATAATATGTACTCGAATTCGAAATTCCTGCGATTAATTTTAGCGTTCAGCGCCTGTCCTTGACGGGTGATTTCTCCACATAGACACCTCTCTTGTGACGCAGCCCCTGCCCGGCTATGGTAGTTTTTCGCGGCTGCCAAAAAGGCTCCATGTGCGCAGTCTATGCACAAGGGTTCAATGCCTCCACGCTTTGGTCAGTGGTCGTCATCCTTTCTCATATCATCGGACCCATTGTTGAAAGCTACATCTTTTCGCATGTCTGTCAAAATAGAAGCAAGCCGTTCTTTCGCTGGAAAATCACAGGTCATGTGCTATCAATGGGGCATCGGCCGAGAATCAGGAGTGGCATACTGTGACTGAGGAGTAAGTGAGTGTCCTTTGATGGAGAGTAAGGTAAAAAAATAGGTGCCGCAAAGTGGAGTCATGAAAGCGTAAAATGATGCAGGAAACCATGGATTGAAGGAACAAAAAAAAAGATATCACAAACTTTTGCGCTGCAGCCGAACGATACCTCGGTCGTTGGTCTAGTAGCCAGGGTCAAAGAGATGACAGGAACAATCTTGTGACACTCAGTTTCCGAAAAGAACTTACGACGAAAAGAAATCGTGGTGGAATGGAGGCGCTGGCATCAATGAAGAATCGTTACCGTATCAGGAATGCCCCAGCCGACAATCATGCAAAATCACCTGCGGCCTTGGTGATAAAGGTACAATATGAGGTGAGGACCACCCATGGTAGCTGGCGACACATGGGAGGCTTTTGTGCCTTCGCGGATTAGCAATAGTTTCAAAGCTCGGTATCTGCAGCGGCAGCCTCAATTTAATAAACACTACACGCAAAAAACACAGCCTGCTGGAATGGTTGCTCACGATGTAGGGCCCCCTCTGGTAGCAATTAATGAAGATCTCCAGTGTAGCGCGACTTGTTGCCTACGGTGCTTTCTCGAGAGAAACTTCCCTAACTGATACTAAATAACCAATTTTTTCCTTGCAGTATTTCTTTAACCCGTTTCATTTTGGCACAGTGTGTCGTCGTCACCCTGTTAGAACACCACGGCGCCGATTAATCGATTTATATACTCCGGAGCTCAACCTCGCTTTACGCCGAAGAGTGGATTTGGCAACGCTCCCGAGATTTTATAACCATTCCAATAGGTGAGAAATGCCGCCTTCTGAAGCCTGAATTGAAAACTGCGGCGGACATTGCAGGCTCGGCTGGCGTGCTACTTGAACTGTGATGCGATGCGACAGAGACGGAGCACTAAAATGAGCGAGGAGAGGACCCGGGTTCGCTTCCAGTGTGTCCCGCTCGGTAGGAGATCATTACGGTACGGCTGCCTATGGTGTGGTGTGAAGCGTACTTGAAGCGTCCTTGTGGGGCATGGTGTGCTGTCTTGTGCTCGACACAGACTTTCTTAAGAGGCCCTAAAACACTTTTCCAACGCCTCGCCACTTAGTATTTTGTTACCCCTGTAGGCTTCACCGTCGTTCGTGGGTCAAAACGAGCTTTGTAGTGCCACTGATAACTAACCATGTTTTTAAAGTTTTTAGATACATTGACGATTTCTTGATTGTTTAACTAAGGACGGCAGCTCTAGCTTCGCTGGTACAGTAAACAGTGTTTTATCCCTTTTTAGACAACATGGAAAAGGCTTGGATTTTACTTATGAACTGCCTGAAAACAATCTTTTACAGTTTTTAGATTTAAACATTGAGTTCTGTATGGATCAGGTGTGTTGGGCATATGCTCCACGTGCAAAGAAGGGGCTTCTGCCATTCGACTCTTCGCATTCAAAACTAGTTAAAAGAGGAATTGCTTCACTTTGCCTTGAGTCTGCTCTAGGGAAGTCATGTGTTCACAAGATGCGACAGAGTTTTGATAATCAATTGGTTAGGCTGGCTTCAGCTGGGTTCCCTGGTTCGGTCGTGACACAGGTTGCCGAAAGCCTCCTACGGAAGTTGAAGAAGAAGGTAGCAGGAGTAGGGGAGGAGGTCCCTCGAGAAGAGGTGGGACCGGTGGCTGTGCCGTATGTGCACAAGTTGGCCCACAACCTGAAGAAGGTTGCGAGTAGGCATGGGGTGCCACTCGTTTTTACCGCCCCCCAAAAGCTCGGAAGCCTTTGCTCTCGAATAGCCAAAAGAAAAGAAAAAGTAAAAGAAAGTGGCTGCGGTACCAGGCATGGGCGACCGTTCACGAAATGTGCGGTAGGGGTTGTGTACGAAGTTCCCCTCTCCTGCGGCAGTTCCTACATCGGACAAACCGGGCGATGTGTCAATGAGCGGATCAGAGAACACCAAAGAAATGTAGAACAGAATAAAGATGGCCCCCATTTACCCATGCACATCAGAACCTGCCCGTCGCGTACTTGTGAACCATGCTTTTCTGATGTGCGGATTTTGGCAAAGAGTAGTGTGACAAAAGCCAGGGAACTGATAGAAGCATTCCATATCGAAAAGAGGGGCAACTTGTGCGTCAGTGAAACGTCGATAAACCTGTATAAGGCTGAAAAAGCGTTTTTTGATCGCTGCTTATCTTCATGAAGCTGAATGTCTGCCTTGCGCATGCGCCGACAGTGACATATATGTACGTGTTTTTCTGCACATTAAATCAGTTGTGAGTGGCGCTCTGTCTCGTCTTTCTTCTCCTGTGTGTGTGTGTGCGTATGGTTTGGCGCCTTTGAATTTAATTATGAATAACTACCAACTAGCCCAACAACAAGTTCTTCTATGATAATGCAAGGTTATCATATATGAGCCACCTTGTGGGGAAGATATCGACGACGCCTTCGAAGTGCATTATCGAAAAAGATGTCGACAGTCACCCACTGAAAGGACAGGATGAAGAATCTGAAGCGAAGATTCGAGCGATACTGCTAAAGCGGTTCTTTAGCCTCCTGTGTAATTGCAGGTGTCGTCGCCCTAACATCGCCCTAACATCGTCGCCCTTTACTGTTCCTGATTTATATTAATGATCTGCCTGATACTGTTAACTCTAGGATTTGTTTGTTTGCCGACGACTGCGTGATTTACCGTAAAATAAGTAACGATTCCGATATTCGCTCTCTCCAGGTCGGTCTTAATAACATACTAGACTGGTGTCATAATTGGAATGTGGAACTAAATATTAAAAAATGCAAATCTATGAGAGTTTTACGTTCAAATACTACTTGTCCTCCTTATTTTCTTCACAGTCATCCCCTTGAAAGCGTAAGATCGTACCGGTATCTTGGCATACATATAACTAACACCCTGTCCTGGAAACTTCATATAGAACATTTAGCATCTAAAGCAAACAAAACGTTTGGTTATCTTCGAAGAAATTTTACACTTGCTCCATCTTCGTTGAAATGATTATTATAGAGGACCTACGTACGACCGCAAATGGAATACGCTTCATCCATATGGGACCCTGGACAGGTCTCACTGACACAGGTTCTGGAAACTGTCCAGAATCGTGCAACAAGATTCTTTTTAGGCAATTACCATCGTACATCTAGCGTCACCCAAATGAAAAGGTCTTTAAACCTCCTGCCCCTAGCTACCCGCCGTAAGCACTTCCGCATCTGCCTATTCCATAAGATTTTCTACTCCAATTTTCAACTTCGCTCTCGATGGATTCAACCAGCACCGTTCATTTCTCACCGTCGTGATCATCAACACAAGGTCACAGTGCCTCATTGTAACACAGTGACATGTGCGCAATCATATTTTCCGCTAACCTCTAAAGAATGGAATTCCCTACCCGCATCATTAACTAGCATCACTGATTCAACTCAATTTAGAATAATACTTGCCACTCTGATTACATAATGATCGCTTTTGTATTTTATTGTAGTGTTGTGTTCTCCACATATTAGTATTGTTCTTAAACTATTTTATTAATCTCTTCCATGTTAATTTTGCTCACTTCTTTTTATCCTGCCTCAGTTGTTCCATAGTTTTGTATGAATTGTGCTTTGTTTATTTTTCTTGTTATCAACTGCCCTTCCCCTCTGAAATGTACTTTGTACCCTGAGGGTATCACAAATAAATAAATAAATAAATAAATAAATAAATAAATAAATAAATAACGCTTTGTTGCGCTTCATGATGGTGAGAAGTATATTGAGGAATCAGCGCTGTCAACACGGCGTACGCGTCGCTGCACTGGACTGCTTAAAGCTGCTTATATGAGCCTATCGGATCACCAAGAAAAGGAGCAAGCGACTAAAGTACACGGGTCTTATTCGTTGAGTTCCTTGTCTCGGGGTGTTCCAAACGTCCATCTTGGCTTGGATATAGAGCACGAACCTGTTTCAGCACGGAAAGGAAGCTTCGGCGCAGGTTTCCTCATGTACAGGGCGCGGCGTGACACATTGTGGTGATGTTTGCTACTGCGTTGTATTTTGTGGCGTTGTCTGTGGCGTGGCGTTTATTAAGGCGAAAGCCTTTAATGCCTCATACTGTCGTTAGCAGACGCGTCGGCAGGAATGCCGACAGACGCGTCGGCAGCCATGTCAACAAACGCGTCGGCAGATTTGTCCGCCTTTCGGCGTCACTGCTTAAAAAGAAACTGCGCGGAGGGTGGGAATCGAACCAGGGCAGTTGAAGAGGAGACGCTACCACTCCGCCACGATGGCTCAAGGTTCCAGCATGAATAAAGGCGCATCTAGTGAATGCATAGGTTTCATAAATAAAATAAAAGGAATAAAGCCAAGAAATGGAAAATAAAAATAGGGAAATAAGGAAAAAAATAAAAACAAAATAAAATAAGTTGTGGAAATAAAAATAAACAAGAAAAACAAGAAAAGGACGAAAAATAAAAATATATAAAAAATAAAAAGCAAATAAAAACAAACAGTGCGCCTGGAAACGCTTTCGCCTTGAAGCATTTTAGAGAGCCAAAGTGCCCCCTGAATTTTTGCTTGGTGTGTTGCTCTGGCGTTGACTGCGTTCTCCTTGCTTCATTCGTTGCTGAACGCATGGTTTTTGCTTTTTGTTTGCAGTGGGATACACCGGTGCTCTGTAAAGTGACGATCGAGTGGGAAAAAGTAAAAACCCTTTAAAATCCAGAAGAAGTCCTCTCATCTCATCCCATTACCACGCCTCTTTATGAAGGTTATGATGAAACCAGAACTGTTCCGGCTGCTGTTAATTGTTGTAGATCGCACTTAGCAAAACCCAATCTCTCGACACAGTATAAATAGAAAAAATAGAAAAACTGCCCGAGAGAAATTCACGCGATATTCTTCTCTTTTGTAATCCCCAAAATTGAGCTGTAATTTACAGCCGTTTGATATTATAAAGGACAATGGCTCCTTTAATTTTATTGAGCCATTCGAAACAGCGACGAGATTCCTTCCTACCCATTATTTTTTTTTATTCGTTAGAACAGAAAATCGTATATAACGAGATGGGCTTTTTCGTCATTTTCATTCAAGTCACGCCTTTCGAAATGGTAAATGGCGAAATAGATGTACAGATGAATGATCAAAACTGCGCTGAAGACAGAAAGGAGTAAAAACGCAGTATGATGTCCTTTAGCGCCACCTAGAGGACAGCATACTTCCCTTTCACTCCCATCTAGGCGTATTCGTGTTTATAGTGTAATACATGCAGGGTGAAGTGTCCAGCAAACCAACACCTGCTATCCCACCAATTAACGCAGAACGTCCAGAGAGGGCCTGCAGGCAAGAAGCCATTGTGGACGCTGATGAATCCGTCGAGGAACGACCGCGTCGTGGCCGGGGTCGCGCCCCCAGGAGGGCGAGGAGAGAGGATCCAGGCCCCTCGGCCGAGGCTCAGCCACCACCGCCGGGGGCCGCGAAGGAGGTCGACGACGCCGCCAACGAGGAGGAGCTGCCGGCAGAGGTGATGAGCCGGACACGGCATTCCTCGATCTCGCGTCCGGCTGCATTACCATATGTGTAGCCTTTGTCGAAAATGCGCCGCTCTGGGGCACCTAAGACGTGTAGTGGGGCCCTCTAATACTTTTGGGAGTTCCTAAGGTGGGAACTAGTGAGAACGTGAGTTCCTCGAACCTTGGAGACGTTTAGAACGCTTAGGGTGCACAATGAGCCACATTGCACGAGCGGAAGCAGACCCGGTGAGCTGCGCATTCTTGACGTTGTAGCTTTCGCCGGAGGCCGTCGAGTACTGGACACAGCGACGGAGATGACTTGTCCGAACACTCACAAAATATTCGCCGGTCCTTGCGGTAGAGAAGAGTGTGTGTGTGTGTGTGTGTGATTGTGTGTGTGCGTGTGATTGTGTGTGTGTGTGTGTGATTGTGTGTGTGTGATTGTGTGTGTGCGTGTGTGTGTGTGCGCGTGTGTGTGTGATTGTGTGTGTGTGTGTGATTGTGTGTGTGTGCGCGCGTGTGTGTGTGATTGTGTGCGTGTGTGTGTGTGTGTGTGTGTGCGTGCGTGTGTGTGTGTGTGATTGTATGTGTGTGTGTGCGTGTGTGTGTGCGTGTGCGTGCGTGCGTGTGCGTGCGTGTGTGTGTGTGTGTGTGTGTGTGTGTGCGCGTGTGTGTGTGTGTGATTGCGTGCGTGTGTGATTGCGTGCGTGTGTATGGGAATCGCGCCCGCCCGCCGTGAATGACCAACACCGTACCAAATCTGCATGACGTCAACGCAGGTATAACACTGCACTGCTCTCCAGTCCAAGAGATCAATTAGGCTCAAGCCCGAGGGGATAGCATTTTTATTGACCTTCATGCAAATAAATGCGGCGGTTATTATTGACGACATATACAAAAAGCACTGCCGCGTCATTTACCAGAAAAAAAAGTCCTCTCGTAGTGGTCGGGGAAACAAATGAGCTCGCTGGCTCCTTGTGATTTTCATAATGCAGTGCTTACAGCAGCGGGCAACAAACAAATGCCTTACTGAGCGTAGTGGCACGGTTCCTAGCAATTCGCCTAAATCGAAATTCGACCGCCGCGGCCGGGATCGAGCCCGCGCTTTCGGGTCAGCAGCCGACATAACCACTGATCAACCGTGGTGGCGGCATGTGGCAGGTTGTCTCAGATTATGAATGGCACTTTACCATTATCTTTCGAGAGAAAAGCGTAAAACGGTTGTATCTTACCGGTACTCACTCATGGGAAAGAAATGTGGTGGCTACCGAAAATGGTTTAGCTTAGTTCAGGACAACGCAGCCAGCTATAAAAAGAAAAATGATGGCTGTAACATTAAGAGATCGGAAGCGGGCGGAGTAGGTGAGAGAACAAACACGGGTCAATGACATCCTAGTCGAAATCGAAGAGGAAGAAATGGGCTTGGGGATGCGTGCACTGGCAGGCAGAAAGCTAGGTGGGCAGTGAGAAGTCTGCGGGGATAGGTTGGCGGCAGCTGGCAAAGGACAGGGTTAATTGGAGAGACATGAGATAGGCCTTTTCCTGCAGAGGGCGTAGTGATGATGATCATGATAGCGTGGCAGTAGCGTCTACAAGAAGTTTATAGACACTGTCTAGACCATCCTCGTAAGGGTACAAAGCTTCTTAATGACAACTTTCTATCCGGTCGACTCGTCAGCCTGCCTTCTCACGGGGTGCAGTGTAGCCCCCTGCAGAAAATGTTACCCTGAAGCTCGCAGTGGCTGTTCCCGTTCATTGTGCTTCCGATTTGCCCTTGTTTCTGAATGAGCGACCAAAGAAAGGCAAGTTTATTTGATTGACATTCAGCGAAAAATGCTGGGCTTTCGGTGTTTGCTGGTTCGGGCAGCGCGCAAAGCAAGGACTGATAGATGTGCGGACAATCACAGCGCTGCCAGAACCGACGATGTGAAACCAAGCAGCCCTACAGAAGGCGCTTCGTGGTATTTGCTGAACGCTCAGGAAACGATCCGCTGATGTTGTGGCGGGCATCGGTTTACTCCTCGCTCATGGTCGCTGTTATACGTGTAGAATATCGACATCGGTCCTGATACGCTTGCGAATTTCTCTGATACCTCTCCACAGTCTTCATTCTCGCGGCAAAAAAGCGCTCATCGGCTAGTCCCCACACAAAAAATGGTCTATAGACTGTCTATTGACATCTTATATACACTATTGCCTTCCTATAGTTATATATTTTTGTTTATTCGTGGTGTATAGGCACTGTATAAAAAAATTCTACCCAAAGTGCATGGCCATATATATACAGATCTTTTATGGACCGTCCGTAGGTTTGATTTCCCTATAGACTGCTCTATAGGATTTTTCTACAGAAAGGCTATAGACATTACAGGCAAAACGTTATGGAAAGAAATTTTTGCAACAGCCCTCCTTAAGGGAGCAACTCCCTTAACGACAACCTGAATCCTCGAGAAGGCGGAAAAAAATTCGCGGCTCATATCGCAGCAAAGGTCTGAAATCGCTCACGCCCACTCTTCTCATCTCCGGCGGGCTTATTATGGGAGGGTACGGCGCGCCGTTCCTAGAATCAACGGGTGTTGGTTTGAAACTAACGCCGTCCGCCACCGATGCAGCGCTGGTTGTGCTTCTGCCTCGTTCACGAAATCCTCCGCCAGCCTAAGCCGCTTGGCCGAGCCCTTCCCGTCTCGGCCTTTTGTGACGATAGAATTATTGTTCATGGCTGCATGTAAGTAACCTAGGCTGCAAGTCAGAACCTCTAGTCTTAGTCTCTTATCCTCGCCTGTGTCCTACATGCAGTTCAACGAGGCGATGATGGACGAGCTGGCCCAACACTATGTGGACAATATCCTGCCAGACCTCTCTACAGTAATCTCGTCCAGGGACAGGGAGTCGTCCCTGCCCAGCTACACCTCCCGCGCTCACGGCGACTCGGACGCCGGGAAGCGACGCCGCGGTGAGAGAGACATGCACCACTTTATAACACAGCTTTCGTGCTCACTAGAGTTACTGTATTATAACTACCTAGAGTTTGGCGTAGGCCTGCCAAGTTGCAGCAGAAAGCGTCTAAGTCATGCGGCAAAGCCTTACTTATGCTTGCAGCAGACGCTATACCGCGCAACTCGGACGGGGAAATAACCGAGCGATTACCATCCGCAGTCTCATTCCCACATATTTTTCCTTTGACGCTGGTTATATACATAAATATACCGAGTGAAAGCCTTCGAAAGCTGGTCTCGCTGTGTGGCTTTGCCGCATGACTTGGATGCTTTGTGCAGCCCACAGGCGCTGTCTTCAAGCGGCATATATCGGGCCCTTAACACCAATAATACTCTAACAATGTTCTGTGAGACGAGGTTGATGCTTTTCCTGCTCCAATGGACTTCGACGGTGACGTAAATGAGCCGCGAAGCGGCTCATAAGCAGACCCTGTGGCCTGAAACTTTTGACCGACCCTGTACTTTAGAAAGTGTAGCGGTCAACAACAACTGGCGCCATCTGTAGGCCACATTCTGCGTGAGTACGGCGATAGTTAGCACGTGCTGTTTCAAATGCGCTGCAAAGGCCTGTGCAATAGTTTCTCCGCTCCCTTCGACTGATTATGACGGACAACTGAAAATCTGTGCTGTGTGCCCAACGTTCACAACTACTAGCGGTATTTGAGAATGTTCAGCGCCATGCGCCTCGCCGTGGTAGCCACGCGAACTAAAATCGGGCGCTCAGATCGTCTGGACTCACGCGCGGGCAAGTTCATCACCGCAGCCAACGCTGCCAAAATTGAAGGGAGCACTAAAACTCCGCCTTAGGGGTGTGGCATGGTATCTTTAGTCGGTTAATGTCCGTGTATGCTCATTTGGTAATTCCTACTTAAGATCCATAGATGGCGGCGAGTCCTCACATACCACGACCAGCGCAGTGACACAGCAGTTAAAGGATGTGCCCCTGCACTGGCAGGTGGCGCTTTCTATCCCAGCCACCCGTCAGGATTTTGCGACCCATGTTGCTCTTCCCGGGCAACCTCTCGCGCATCTGCTGGGGCCCAGCTGAAGCGGTTGCTAGGCAACAAACCCTAGAGGTCGTTTGGTAGCCACACCGCCACGAGCACACGCGACGAGGCGAGCTCGAGTAGTGTTGCTTTCGCAACAAAAGAAAGCTGTGATAGCACCTTGTTCTCGCACAGTGGGCACCGCAGCTGTTTTGCTCTCGCCGCGCGGGTTCGAATCCGAGTCGCGGCAAAATTTATTTTCACTGCTTATTTATTCAACGTCAAGGCATCAGCGGCGAAATGGCTTTTGCAGCTTTAGTCGTGATGTAGAGCTTACGCTCTGTAAGGCAATAAGATTGCGATCTGGTTAGACCTCACGGGAAAGTGCCTTAGCTATCTCATTCCATTTTCTACTGTGGGTCGAAAGAACGAGAAGTTGTCTGTTTTAGCGAATGTAGAGCTAAAAAATTAGGGTCGATCGACATGTCGAGTTTGTCTAGCAAATAACGGCGTTCTAAAATCATGAGCTCCTCAGACCGAGGTCTACGCCTATTATCTATTAAGTAAGAAAAAAAATTACAGCCTAAACTTTCTATTTCGAACTTCAGATCGCTTATTACAAGCTGACTGGTTACAAGTTTACGCGGCTCTTGTTGTACATTGGGTTTTGCATGGTACTCTCGTTACTTTAGAAAGTTGTGGCGTTTATGGAAATGGCGCATAGACTTTAAACACGAGTACACCTATGGGAGAGTACACGGTGGTAAGCTGTCTACAAGCGGGCACTCTTTTATAAAAGGTAGTTCGGTGAAGGACAGCTTACCCCCTTTCAACTTACTGTTCACAGCGTACCCTTTGCATGGCATTTGAATGGCCGCAATGTGTCACGTCTCTCCTTGTGTAGACAGGGCCGAATTTGTGATGGGCGCCCTCCGCCCCACTTAAGTCCGGCCACGGAATTGGGCAGACTGACAAACTAAGGAGGGCTGTCTTGGTTGACGGAAGGAGCTGAACGCGCAATTCTTGGCTGCTTTTCGCGTGTAAGGAAACACTTCCGCTAAGCCTCGAAGTGAACTCTAACCGTGGAATCACATGGCGTGGTCGGGCAGCTTCTTCAGCGCCCGGCAAGCGTTCCAGAAGCTCCCGCAACATGGCGAGCCCCGAAGACAAGTGCACGGTGCCCAAACTCCCTCCGGGTCCCCTGGCCGAGGTGCTCCCTGCTGGCACCGAAGTTCGCAGGCCTCCGGGAAAACTGGTGCAGCTGGTGGCACAGGTCATCCACGAGAGTCCGCAAAGGGCGCTCCGTGTACAACATGTGTACAAGGCGCTCCAGTGAGTCCTTCGCTCTCTTTCTTTGGGAGGGGACGGGGTTGTGGAGACATCTGGCTTAAGTGCGAGCAGCGGCTGCTGTAACGATATTTGTGACTCAGTAAAAGCCGGTTCGATTGCCAGGTGTGTACCAGTCCATGATCGAGAGAGGCTGGGCAGATGGTTCTCGGTAATCACAAAGTGAACAGGAGAGGTGAAATTCTTGGGGTGCTTGCCATCGTTTCGACAGGAGGACTTGTCTTCCCCAGACGAAGAAATGTTGGCAAGCACTCCGAGGCTTTTTCTTCCCTTGTTCACTTTAAGGTAGGTGTAAACCGGGGGTTCACGTTGTGGTAGGTGTATACCGGGGCTTAGGGCGCTGTCATAAGACACCGTCCTGTTCGCTCCTGTGAGCCTGTGCCCTGCACAGGACAGTTTTGGCCGCTGCTTCCACTGGAATGCTACAGTCACCTTTCTCATAGTGAAACGAAAAAAATTCGCTGTGGCTTAGCTTGGGTAATCCCGGTAATTGCGAAAGCAATATCCGTACCTACGCCATGGTTGAGCTGGTAGTGTAGCTGGTGGTGGTGCTTTTGGTTAGATTTGTGGTGATGCATCGGTTATACAGTCCAATCCAATCCAATCCAATCTAATGTAATCTAATCTAATCTAATCTAATTTAATCTCATCTAATATAATGGTTTGGCTTGGTTTCTGGGGTTTAACGTCCCAAAGCGACTAAGGCTATGAGAGACGCCGTAGTGGAGGGCTCCGCAAATTTCGACCACCTGGGGTTCTTTAAAGGGACACTGAGGAGAAATTCAAGTTGGCTTGTATCGACAGAATACCAGCTCCTGATTACAAAAACGCCACTCATACTGACAACAAAGCTCTTGTAACGTAGAAAAGAGCAAGAACCAAAATACAGGTATCGCCGCCACAGGCCAAACTCGCAAGTACAAGCGTCATGACGTCATATAACAAAACAGTGTTGCTGGAACCAATGGTTCTAGCAACGCTAGGACACGAGAAGCACAAATCACTGAGGCGCAGCCAATGCATGCGCAAATCTCCTTGACGTCGCCAGATGGCGCCACGTGCCGGGCTGCTACGCACGCTCCTGCAGCATCGGGACAAATCGGCGCCTGTTTTCCGGCGGTAGGCGGGCTCCCGGTATTCCGCTAGCGGTAACAAGGTACACGGTATGCTAAAGGTGTCTATTTGCGAGAACTTCGTTGACGACTTCGAGAACGAGATCCATCGTAACGCTGGCAAAACGCCAGTGCAAACGTAATCGAAGCGACTGTTGCGACGGCCGCAATAGCCGATAGATGCCTTCAACGTGCGGCCGGCGGTAGCTTTCTTTTCGGCTGCTGCTAGGCCGCACTGCTGGCAGTCAGAAATCACGGAGTCTGCGTTACGTCATGTGCACGTCATGTTTCACGTCTCTTAGTCCCTTGTCGTCATAGACGAATCCCAAGTTTGAATCAGAGCGGCGGGAAAAACTTTTTCAACTTCGAATCCAAATTTCTTAGAAATAAATGCATCTTTCGCTGCCGGCCAAGTGGCAACAAAGCCATGACATGCCGAACTATCGGATTTTACTATAAAAAAAAATATTAATAGTGCTCTCCTCAGTGTCCCTTTAACGTGCACTGACATCGCACAGTACACGGGCCTCTAGAATTTCTCCTCCAAAGAAATTCAACCGCCGCGGCCGGTATCGAACCCGCGTCTTTCGGATCACCAGCCGAGCACTATAACCACTGAGCCCCCGCGGCGGCCTAATCTAATCTAATCTAATCTAATCTAATCTAATCTAATCTAATCTAATCTAATCTGATATAATCCATTCCAATCCAATCAAAACCAATCCAATCAAATCCATTCCAGCCGCCGTGGTGGCTCAGTGGCTATGGTGCTCGGCTGCTGACCCAAAAGACGCGGGTTCGATCCCGGCCGCGGCGGCTAGAATTTCTTTGGGGGAGAAATTCTAGAGGCCCGTGTACTGTGCGATGTCAGTGCACGTTAAAGAACCCCAGGTGGTCGAAATTTCCGGAGCCCTTCACTACGGCGTCTCTCATAGCCTTAGTCGCTTTGGGACGTTAAACCCCACAAAACCAAACCAAATCCATTCCAATCAAATCCAATCCAATGCAGTCCAATTTAATACAATAGAATCTAATGTAATCTAATCTAATGCAATCTAATTTAATCTTGCCTAAGGCCGCCGGTGGTGGCGCCGCCACTACTCGCAGAGGGCGCAGATGGCCGCCCAGCTCTTCGGCGTGACGTCACGCAGAGGTCATGCGAAAGGTCATTTCATGTGCACCGCCGTCGCACGGCAAAGGCTCGGAAGTGAAAGTAGTAAAGCTTTCGCTTTAAAAGGAACAGCCTTCAGGATCCGTCGCCAATGAGCTTGGTTAGGAGCCCGCCGTTGAAGACCTTGAGGCACAAAGGAATGCTGCGTGTGCTGAAGTTGTTTAACTAGGAATCAATCTCGGCCGCGGTGGTCGAATTTGGGAGGAGGTGCAATTCTAGGGGTGCCTTGGGCTGTGCAATGTAAGTGCACGTTAAAGAAGCCCAGGTGGCGTAAATTTCCGGCGCCCTTCACTACGGTGTCCTTTATAGCCCGAGTCGCTTTGGGACGCTAAACCCCCATAAACCGTAAATATATTTAACTAGGAACAGTTAACTGCTCGACGAAATTTCCTGTGTAGAGGAAAGGGCATGAAGGCAAGACAAAACCAGTGGTCGTTAAATGGCAGAATAAACTAAAACAGATGCCATCCACTTTCACTACTTGTTTTCTCATGCCTTCAGTACATGCTGCTAAGTCAACAATTGTACTGGTGCTTTGAAATTGTTTATGCTGTTCAGTCTGAGTCACCCTTGTATAGGAACCTATTAACCTGGAAGCAGACACCTGCCTACAGGTGCGAGGTTCTTGAGGAAACAAGCGCCGAAGTAGTGCCCTACAAGTAAGGCGGGCACAATAGCTTTACGTAAAGAACAGCGGCTGCTGCGCTACATAAGGCTGACGACGACTGTGCCTGGCCTTAGCCCCGTCAGTGGAAACAAGGAGCGGTGTGCTGTCTGTCCAACCTTTGTAGCGAAAGCGACACTAGCCACGAATTTCCGATTTTGCTTCGGCGGTTCTCCGAGGAGGCACAGAGACCGACCTTGAGCCGTTCCCTAGCAACTGCTGCACCTGGCGGACGCCGCGCGCTAAGCCACTAATGCGAGCTAAGCCACAACCAGTTATTTGTCTTAGCTGTCCCTTTATAACGCGTCTTTGATATATAACCAGCGTGAACCACAAACTCAAGAAGGCGTTCGGGTTCGGAATTCCTGGTGCACGTAAGAGGACTGTGAAAAAGCAATTCAAGTAAACGAGGACACCGACACAAGCTTTGTTCTTGTCTAAGACCCCATTTAGGGTTAGTGCGCCTGCGCGTATATGCAGATGAGTTTTGCATGCTTGACAAAGTTAAACCTGCCGCCTTATAACACCCAAGTCTCCTCTATAGAAGCGGCGTGAAACATTTGAAGGGAAAGGCAAAACCCAGTTCGCTGCAGTTAGCGCTTGAAGTCTTGCTCGTTGTATTCTGCGACGCAGTTTGCGGCGAGTGCTGATCGCTTGACCGCAGATAAACCTCGGGCGCCGGCTGTACAGGGTTCGAATCCCGGTTCCGGCGAGGGCTCAACTGTTTTCAAGGGTCTACGGCTCTCTCACAGGTGGAACACTGGGAGAACGCATGCTCTCGAGCCCCTATTCTCGAAATGCACTCAATGTAGACGTGTCCACTTAGGTTCACACTGTTTGGTTGAATCCCCAAATGCGGATTTGGCTGCAGTGGGACCCCAGCTGTGACCCATCTTTCATGTTACGCGATATCGGCTGAAACCGCACTTGCCACGAAATAAATCATGATAAACTAAAAGTGAATATCACAAGGCTTGGTCTATGAGCTTAAATATCAAAGAACTTCCAAACGAGGAATCCACGGATGAGTATGAATTAAAGGGGATGAGACCATCTGCGCAACTAACGCGATGGGGGGCGGCGTAGACAGCGTCTGTCGCTTTTGGTAGAAAAATAAAACATGAAGCTACAGTGTATACCAGCGCGTGTATTGGCGCTGGGAGACATCAGTCCTCATGTAATCTTTCCGTGTGTCGCATTACCATAATTCTCCCGCTTTTCTGCTCCTCCGCTTTGCAGGAA
Organism: Amblyomma mixtum; assembly: GCF_055824585.1. Taxonomy (NCBI): domain Eukaryota; kingdom Metazoa; phylum Arthropoda; class Arachnida; order Ixodida; family Ixodidae; genus Amblyomma; species Amblyomma mixtum. The sequence continues at coordinate 48,848,502 of NC_143012.1, forward strand.
CAGGTATCCCTACTTCAAATTCATGAGCGCCAGTCAGGTGACGTCCTGGAAGGTGAGCGAAGCTCCAAGACGGAGTTCAAGATCTTTACTGACATATCCCGTGGACGTCCTGAGGACGTTCAGTTGGCGTTTAGTGACCATGCCGTGCGTCAGAATGTTTGAGTTGAGACGGCGGAAAGCGATCACTGTCCTTAGAAGATAAGAACTGTATCAATAAACAAGAACTGCAGTGTGGGTGTGTGTAGTGGGGGGGGGGGGGGCAGTGATTACAGAGATGTGCACAAACTAGGACATCGAAATTCGAATATGAAACTTGAGTAAACTAATTTCGGATGATCGATATGCCATAAGATCTTAGGTATATCGGGAAGAACAGTGGCTTGTAGGTGGGTAAGCAAAACGTTTAACGCGTGGTTTGTGCATACGCAACAGCGGTAAGAAATACAAAGAAAATGTGGACTCGATGACCAAAACATAACTGTACCCTTAGGCATTCAACCTGAAGAGAGTTCTACACGGATTTTCGACTCTCTGTAACAATCGATTGCACTCCTCTTCGTGAGCATACTGAACTTCAAAAGACGCAGTTTTCGTTGAGAAAAGTGGTTGTAAAAAAGGAAATTTTTCCCACTACCCTTTTAAAATTGTTCACGTTGTTATCGTCAGTTATGAACTCAACTTCAATATTGCCTGCTAGATGTGCATGACTACGTAGCAAAGGCTAGAGAGACCTGGAAAATAAAAGGGGTGACGTTGTCATAGTTTCCGTTTGAAAATGGCCTGTCAGCGACATTTGTATTTAATTTTTCATCTTTTCTGGCTAATAAAGGATCCGTTTCCAGCAAAAGGCGGCAACTTTTCAATCGACGGCTGTAATCTATAGATACGGGCCGGTTTCAATTCGGAAATTCTCGAGGCCCGTGATCAGTGCGTAGTAAGTGCACGCTAAAGATCCCCAGGTGGACGAAATTTCTGCAGCCCTGCACTACGGCATCCCTCATAGCCCGAATCGCATTGGGATGTTAAACCCCATAAGACCAAACCAAGCCATTCATTGCACGCTGACTGAACGGCTGTGTTTCATAATGCTTATGCCATCTTCATCACGATTAGCGGCAACACGAGAGCACATGGCTTCGCGTGCCTCTAGCGCATTATAACTGGACCGCCAGGAACCAGCGTATGTGCGCAGCGCGCGCCTGACATGCACTGAGCACATATGCACTGGTTCCTCGCGGCGTCGCTATTATACACTGGTAGTAAGCGAGGCTGCGTGCTACCGTGTTCCCGCTAACCACGATGAAGATAGTAGAGGCGTCCCCACTAACCTGTCAAGGAGCGCTCGAACGGCACACCGGTGCGCACTGGCGGTGCTTGTTAGCGGCATAGGGCTGGAAACATCACCATATCGGGGATGAACGTTCGCATGAATCACGGCTTGTCGTGTTTCTGAAAACCCGCATCCAGCCCGGCTGGCGGCGACGAATGTCGCAAACACACCGCACCGCTCCAGTGCTCGATAGACAAGTGTGTGGACATATCTGCACCTATAAGAACGGCGGCCGCCTGTTTGAAATGCGCTCTTGTGTCCACTGTCGCAGAGCTCCATACGCCACGCACTTTTCCAAAGATGGTTCGTCAAGGTGTACCCACCAGCGGCAGACCAGGCCGGCGCCCGCACCAAGAGCAATTTCTGGCGCGTGAACTACAGCGAAAGGCAAGTGCGCCTGCGCAGTGGTGAGCTCCTGGTTGGCGGAATGCCATAGCATTAGAGGCCTCATCGTGCAGGCAGTGTTACGGCGTAAGCTAAATTTCGCCCCGCTGATATGCTGGAAGGAGGATGCGACACCAGGCCGGGCGATTCCCGTTGGCTGGAATAAAGTGACGTCAGCGGACGGGAGGACTGCCGTCCATTTGAAAGAAGAGACGTCACCAGATCGGAACTGATGTCATTTCCGGCAAACACAATAACAGCCGCTAATGCTGTCGCGCTGTCTACACACAGGGGAATTAGGCGCCCCTGTGAATATTTTTCTTGTGCCAGTTAGACGAGGCATTTTCGGCAAGTAAAACCCTTATCCTTTAATCGTTTCTATCTCACTTGTTCGCTTGTCTTGCGGCCTACTCGGCACCCGGTGTGTGAGAGCTAAAGGGCGTCCCGTTATTATCGATATCAACCACGAAAAAAGGAAGAGGAAATTTTTATTTTCCCTGTCTCGTTTTTTTTAAGCCCAACAATTCGTAAAGGAGAATTCACCGCGGCCATCCCAGCAGCTGCAGATCTTTTTGACCGTAACGAGTTGCGAAACTCGATGGCCGTATTCGCGAGAGGAAGATGATTGCCTCTAGTTCATTGGTCAACGTCGGAGGCATTTTAAATAGACCAAAAAAAAACACACCGAACACACGGCAGCAGGCCAGCGCCCCCACTCATCTTTTTAATCCCCTTACCGTGTGTCCGCGTCATTTTGAGCTAGTTTCTATGACCAACGGCAGGGTGCAGGCAAGGAACCGCTAGCCATTGTGGCGCATCACTCTCCTCCTCATTGTGTGTTGGTGACATTGAACTCGGGCTACCGTCTGTGGCGTGTAGCGCTAGCACTCGTTGTGAGGGGCAGAAGTGTGACGACGTGAAAAGGCATGCTCGAATTTCGGTGTGCCGTTCGCCAGACTTATACAAACACCAGTGTTTTTTTTTCATTTGTTAGTAACCTCGAGGTACTAGTGGAATTGCACAGGGGAGCGGCATATTGAACAGAAAACAAGAAACTGGGCAGTAAAGCAAAGTGAAAATTACTGTACCATTCTGCGATGTTGACTAACGTATTCCTAAAATGTTGGCGGGTTTAACAAGGGCGACGAGTCTAGTAAGGCGGTTCAAACGCCGGGATGCGGGATGGACAAAGCTGTCTGAAGAGCCCTCACAACCTGCCACTTCTTCTACCCTATCCGGTGCACAGGCCGCGGGAATGGGACATACCCATGGAACCGCAGTCCAGGCCGGTCCAGGAGGGCATCTTCGACCCGTCGCTTGCTGCTCTGCTGGAGCCGTTTAACTCCCCTCCCTTTGCGCCATCGCCACTCCCCCAGGAGCCGCCGGTCGGCTTCGGGGAGCCCCAGCAACCGATGACGTCTGTGTGGTCGCAGCACCTGGACCTGAAGCTTGGCCTGCTGACGCCCGAGAGATCTCCTCCTGCTCAGCAGCACATGCGCACACCGTACACAGTGTTGCTGTCACCAGAAACGCTTGGGCCGCAGCAGGCGCAGCCGCAGCCGAAGCAGCAGAAGCAGGAGCCGGAGCCACAGCAGCCGAAGCAACCGAAGCAGTCGCAGCAGGCGAAGCAGCCGAAGCAGGAACACCAGCAGCAACAGCAGCCACAGCAGCAGCAGCAGAAACAGCAGCAACAACAGCAACAGCAGCAGGAGCAGCAGCCTGTCGCGTGGCCGAACCCGACTCCTCCACCACCGTCAACTCCGCAGTCATACAGCGGCGAATCCTGCTGGGGCTCCCCCCGCTGGTACCTGCCCGCCTGGTGCCACGGCATCGACGAGACTTCGATTGGCTCCCAGTCGAGCCATTTTGGTGCTCAAGTACGTACTCGGCACATCTAGTAAGGTGGACAGATGACATTGAGAAGTGTGCAAGAACGGGATGAGGCACACTGGGAGGACAGTTTAAATGTACACCGCTGGAAGAGGCGGTTAAACGCGAAAGCGTTAAGGGCGAAGAGCGGGAAAGCCGGCGTTGTTGTAGTTCTTGGCGTTGTAACTGCAAAATCGTGATTGGGCGAGAGGGTAGTGATGCGTCTTTGCGCGGGCCATTCAAACACCCCTCAACGATCACAAAGAACAACAGTGACGACGCCGCTACTCAATTCCTCATTGGTCTGCAGGGCCGTGGCGTGATCCCTCCACCATTAGATAGTGGATCTAAAGAAACAATAGCAATTGCACTGAAAAGTAAAATGGTGGAGCCGAGACTCGGAACAGCTGCCCGCTTGAGTCGTGAGCAGGGACGCCAACGCTCGATCACACAGGACCGTTCGCCCGACTTCGTTCAAGGGAGCCCTTGGAAGCCTTGTGTGTCCTTTGGTTAATGAATAATTTTAAAAATAAAGCAAAACAGAAATTAAAGTAAAAAACAATGAACAGAATGAACATTTGCGAAGAGATAAGAAAAAAAAAGCCGCTGGGCCTTTTCACAGACCCTTTAACTCTGCCGCGTCGTACCCCTAATGCGAAGCTTAAAGGGACTCTGAAACAGCTTCCGAGGAGAACACATATACTCTCTCAATCACTGCACTCTGTTGCAATCAAAACCTGAGCCAAATAATACACCTCTAAACGCAGAAGAGGACCCACAGTCACGTGGTAAAATTTCCGAGCCCTTCCCGGTGACATTTTCGTGCTCGCACCCTCCTCGGTCGCTCTCACCTGTGCATACAAGCTGAGATGTAGCTATTGGTTCGATTCTTGCAGACGTACGGCAGACACGTCTTTCATACATAATAAGCGTAAAAGTAATTGTCAAAAGTTAACTATTGAATATTAGTTAACCTACCTGCTGTTAACACATGTTACCTGTATTCTGACGTACTATACTACTGACAACGTTATGCCGAAAAAGGCGTTCTGCTAACTCCAAACGCCTATTTTTTTCAAAAAATGCGTGAAGTCTTAGGTGAAGCTCTGTGTATAACGCAAGTTTGTAGTACACGCGGAGTTATTACTGTATTGCATCTGTACACGAAAACGTTTCCAAGCGGACAAACTGGTATACTCTATTTGTGCGCGTAGCATGGTAGTCTACACTGCTGAGGAACTTTTGGCTGTAGCGGAGAAGTTTTGTAGATATACCACCAGGGGACGCTGAGTGCCCCTTCTTGCAATAGTTAATATATAGGTTCCTAGAGTTGCGCGTTTTTTTTTTCCCTGCGCCGCTTGCACCTTTATTGGCTAAACTCGATCACGTGATTGAAAACCATGCATGCATTGCGGAGAAACGAAGTTTCTTTGCATCGCTTAGCACTAGGTCGTTGCTGACAGCCCACTCGTGCAGCTACTGTTCTCGTGTTTTGCGGCATTTTATTTTGTACGACCGCACATATTCACTGAAATATCTGATCAATCACGCGCAGTTTTCTCACAACTGCTGGCCAAATCTTGAAAACGTTTGTGATTGCGATACGTGGCGTGTACAACAGACGGCGCCACCCGTCCACATGGCCAATATTCTGTTCCCAACTCATAGAGATAAGCCCTTTTTGTAGCTTACGCATTGCTAGCAACCTGTGTCATGCAGTGAAACAATAACCTGTTTAATATAACACAAGTTCAGCTGAGGGATTCAAGCGGGCGGAGCCTGTTCTCGCTCCAATCACTGGACGAAGTCCGCCAGCTGCATTCAGAAGTTGAGGCTTCTGATCATTTGGATGTTTCGGAGAGCAATATGGCGGACCTACGTGCTAACTGTGGGAACCTGTACCGTAGCTCCACTTGTTCCTTATGCGCAGGGTTCGGAGACAAGGCCCTGCAGCCAGCAGTCAGCGTCCAACCACTCGTTGTCTTCATTGCCAGTATTCCTTGGCAGTCCGGAAAGGCAGCTGGATGACGTGGAACTGCAGCTGCAACAGCCTCTGGGGGACCAGGAGCTGGAAACGCAACGCTTCGTCGCGTCACGTTCACCCTCGATGTACCTGCGTGCGAAGCAAGAGTGTCGGCAGCCGCCTGCGCACCAGTGTGAGCGCCGCGATGGGAGTTTCCCGCCTGCACTTGAACTGCGAGCACGAATGCGTCTCTGTGGGACTAAGCTGGCCTCTAGCACACTCCCTTGGTAGAGGACAGCTTACTGTTGTTTTTTTTAAATCATTTCATGTGCAGAGTTTTAGCCGAGGAAGCGTTGGCGTTCGCCTGTTGATTCCCAGGTTCCGGCATAGAATCCCTGTCTGGACGCGATGCAACTACAAACAGAAACATCGTATGCGTTGTGCAGTTTATATGCACCTTAAAGGATCTGTGGATTTCTCAAATAATCCGCAGCCATCCACTACAGCGTCCCTCACTGCCCCATGTGCCGATGCAGCACGTTAAGCCACACGTACAGTCAGGGAGAAAAGTCTCTGGACCACGTGCTCCTCAAACGAAGCCGATAGCTCTGCTATCAATTGGAGGCTCGAGACAACACTTGTGGAGATGAAAGAACAAAATGTTGACTTCCACCTGCGCAAGTGTGGTCTCCGCTCGCCGTCTATTGTCGCAGCTATCGGCTTTGCTTAAGGACCACGTGGTCCAAAGGCTTTTTCTCCCACTGTACCGTCTTTACGAAGTGTAACTAGGCAGCATGGTTGCTTCGCATTCGTGAAGTAGAGCCCTCACGGCTTCCCTTAAGATCAAAAAGTTCTTTGAGGACATGGGTTCTCCTTACCATACAGAGATTCATAGCTTCATGTCTGGCATAATATCTTGAATATACGACTGAGAAGCAAACCGTGCAGCCTGGTTACTTTTGGCAAAGACTGTACCTACCGCTACCAAATCAGTGCCAAAATTATGCTGGCTTGGTATGTTTGCTTGCCTGTGACCTCGTGAGGCGAACTTGTGAGGCGATCATATAGCAGTGTGGAATGTGAATGTACGAGAACCGCTAAGGGGCACACATGTGAGAAGATAGATAACGCAAATAGAAGTAATTGCTAGAAGCATTTACCCTGCGCACTCAGGGATCACTTAAAGGTACGTGTTAAAAAGAGTGTGCTTGAAATAGAAAGAAAATCTTTTCCCATCAAGTACTTAAAAAACACACTGGTTAGTTAGTTCCTTTACTTAAACTGACTAATAACTTTTCAACTACACAAAGACACACATGGTGGCGGTTCGGTTAGTGTCAATGGCGAGTTCATGGATATAGGCAACACGATGCCATATCAGTTATAGAAACAAAGAAAAAACTCGTTTCCTAAGTTTTTCTAGAAAGTCCTCTACAAACAGAGAAAAATTTCGTGGCTCTTTGTGCACAAAAACCTTAATCGAGCGGATGAGGCGCGCAGGAACATAAAGCACCGTTTTATATGATATTCAAAAGCAAGAAAGAATGAAAAAAACCATGCTGGTATTTTTTATTGACGAAATATTGCCCCAATTTGGCTGTTACACAAACATTCATAAGTAGCGAAGGAAGAGCAGGAACTGTAAACTTTTCGGCACAGAGTTAGCCAACCAAGCAGACTGTCTAACCAACTAGTATCTTGTTCATCCGATAGTTGGGAATGAAATTATAGCAAAAATACTAAAGAAAACAAAAAAACTGTTATTTTTTGCCTGCATTTTTTGACATAAAACATGATTACATAAAAACTTACCATTGGTTGGTTGGTTTATGGGGTTTAACGTCCCAAAGCGACTAAGGCTATGAGAGATGCCGTAGTGGAGGGCTCCGGAAATTTCGACCACCTGGGGTTCTTTAACGTGCACTGACATCGCACAGTACACGGACCTCGATTTTTTCCTCCAAAGAAATTCCACCACCGCAGCCGGAACCGAACCCGCGTCTTTCGGGCCAGCAGCCGAGCACCATAGCCACTGAGCCACCGCGGCGGCTCGCTTACCATTCGCTTTCATTCATCCTAATTCATTGCACGGGATGGTAATAAAGGAACGAGCGTGCAAAGCTTGATTGAAAATTATTCATTCGCTTCGAAGTTAAAACTGTTTGCACAACAAGAAAGTGAGAGAAATCATGCTTTGAGAAAAACAAGATTACAAGTTTTCAGTCATTGCAGAAACAAGATCATCATGCCCTATGAAGTTAAAATTCTCCAGATTCATAGTTAGGGCACTCCTTAACTGACACGAGCTCTCTTTTGGCTTCTTTTGCTGCCCGTCTTTTCTTGTGGAGATCTTTTGCCTCACCCTTTGATTGACGCTGGGCGTTCTTCACCGGGTACTGGTCACTGGTGCGACATGCTACGAGAGTGTGGTGGCCAGGTTCGTTGCCTGCTGCCCTCAAAATATCTGCTGTACTTCTGTTGCCATCACTGAAGGACGATTCTGGTAGCATTCAAAGCGGTTGCGTGAAGCGCACACAAAGTAAACAAGTGTGACGCTAGTAGCGTCATGCTTTTCGCGTCAAATTTCCCCCTTGCGGAAATTTAAAGGATGTTTAAAGAAAAGGAAGCCTCACAAATTGTTTTTGAATAATTTTTACAGATCGGATTAAACGAAACAGAAAATTTTCAATATACGCCGTTGATTATCGCTGAGGTATCAGTTTCTGTTAACAAACCACATCAGTTTCGGTTTCAAAACAGTTCACCACCTGTTCGAATGTTGGCTATAACTTTTGAACTGAATAAGATACGAACGTTATTCCTGCTGCAAAACATTTTTGAATGTTTCGGGATTCCCGCAATTTAAAAAAAAAAATATTTTTCTTTTTTAGATTTTTAGATGCTTACGCATTGCGTCTTTCGAATGCTTACGCATTCGCAACGCATTGCGTATGCGTAAGCATTTGTCTCTCACCGTGAGTTTTGAGTTAACTGTTTGTTTACTGCTTCGTAATCAGTAGAAGTGTCTCATTCTTCCGGGTAAAGGCGCTGAGGTTGAAGACCTTATCGGTATATAGCTTTAAGTTGAAAGCCTTTAGGGTGAAGCGCTTCATATCAAAAGCAGTTACCCTAAATGCCTGTGTACTTAAGGCCTTTCCCCTATTGGTCTTTGGCTGTCTATACAATGGATCTTCTGTTGACCCTCTTATGGTTGCTATGTGGCTGTGCTGATGTTGTCTTTGGAGTTTTTGGACCGTTTTGTATGGACAACAACGTGGGGTTTCGTTGGTGATGAGCCGTATAATGCACTCACGGTAATGTCTGTTCATTCTCCTCTAAAGGTAATTTTGGGAATAGGTTGTGCACGCGCACCTCGTCAGTCGCCAAACCTTTTTATCTTGTCGTCAACCGCTGCTTGCAACACACCAGATCGTCAGGTTTCGTTGCCATCGTTGAGTTCTAGTGCAAATTCTTACCACCTATTTCTGTTAATTGTTTATTCTGCACCGCTTAATCTTCCACCTCTACCTTGGTGGGACGCATCGCAGGTTCCACCGGCTCCCAGGGCTTCTACAACGGTCAGAGCCCGCGCAACCTCGACGAGCTCACCAGGGGCTCGGACACTCAGCTTTGGAACGAGCACCTGTACGCCAAGAAGAAGTCCGACCCGGGTGCTTCCTACGGAGCGTGCGGACCGCTGGCCCCGCCACCGTTCCTATGCTCGCCGCTACTTACTCACGACACGCCGGTGCCATCGACCAGCGGGGGCTACTCACAAACTCCGCCACACCAGCAGCCGGTGCTGACTTCTGGACAGGAACTGCATTCGCGGCCGCAATTTCCCTTTTCACCTCGGCAACTGCATCAAGAGCAGGAGGCAATGATGTCTCAGCAGCAGTCCCTTTCACGACCGGGACCACCACGTTCGCGAGAGGGAACCCTGCCGCCTCCGTCTCCGAAGTTCCAGTGGCCACCGCAGGGCCCCCCGTTGCCACGGGGACTCACTTCGCCCGCTCGACAAGGAGAGACGGGCCGATGGTGTGCGGGGCCAATATCATGGCCGCGATCTGGGCCGCACAAATTGCCGCATGCGCCTTACGCACGCGAGCCAGTGTTTTTGGCGATCGCTTCGCCGAGGAGGATCTTCGTCGCCGACGACGGGACGTGGTACATCCTGGGGTATCCGGCGTTCCCCGAGAGCCACGATTACTCACCCCGGGTCGCGTGGTATTGGGAAGACTGAATTCCCGCGGACAGCGGTGCACGATGGCCGAGCCTGCTTCACCTCAGGGCGGCGCCTGGACGACGGGCCGCGGGAAAAAAAAGAAAGAGTGCTGGCGCTTTTTTTTTTCGGAGCACGGGTGGTGACTCCGTTTGCCGAGATAGGTATCTGTCCTTACGGTTCTAGGTAGAGCGGCGGTTAAAAAGTGTGACTTTGCATTTTACGCGCTTTTAAACTTTCCTTAACACTGGGTCTCACAGCCGGTGTTCGAGTCTTGAGGTCACTGTGCGATTATTAGCGAAATCAGGGTAAACTATTATAGTTCCGACCCTGACCCCATGGCGATTTCATGCGCCGCTCCGGAAACTCTGTAGTCGTTTAGGTTGTTTTATAGCGTCTCTGCGCGGAGACAAATTGGAAGGTTGTGCTCCATCACGGCCAGATAATGGCAGCTTTTTCCTGCATTAATTGTTTTTAGTCTTTCTGATTCTTTTGCTACTTCTTTAATCATTCTTTGCCATGCATCAGGTGAATTAATTTTTCTACTTTACCCTTATTTTCATGTGCCTTAATTCACTCTTCAGACTGCTGCCCATAGATATATAACACGTTTCTGAAGTAAGAGCTGGCAGTGACCAGGTTCGGCCGCTAGCGATGTGCCGGTTCTGAAGTGTTCATTGTGTGCAGTCAGGTGCTGAAATTTTGGGGCAATTTTCGGTTTCCGCGGGCTCGCTTTCTTCTTTGGATCTATGTTTTATTGTAGCTGCATGACCTCAGCTACTTTTTTAATTTATGTTGTATTATAGTTGCATCACCTTCACTACTTTTTTTTAGTTTTTGTATTATAGTTGCATGACCTCAGCCACTTTGTTTTTAGTTTTCATGTCGGATGTTAACATGGCCCGTGGCCGTCTTCAAAATAATTATTGGCCACTTTTATGCCGCTTATCTCTTGTTTCTTTTATTCGTTTATAATGCTAAACTATTGTTATCCATAATGCGCCGGCATGACGTCATTTCTTTATTTCCTGTATTTGTTTTGTGCAGTTTTGTGTATGATATGCTTGGTTAGTATGTGTATCTGCTAAGCAATGCAGGCAGAGCTCGTTTTAAAGAATAAAATTTTTAAAATCAAACAAAAGGCTGGTTTTGTTTTCTTGGCGACGGATTTTCTCAGCCGGAGTGCCACTTAAAGGTCATTCGGTGACCTCTTCGGCAACGTTTTGAGCTGATAATTGCATTGCGTCCACTAGAGCTTCCCCCTCTCTGATACGAGGATTCGCCTAGCTTGGCGCAGAAAGGGATTTTACATCGGTTTCATAATCTTCATCGGGTTCGCGACTTATGTCTAGCCAACACGGCTTCGTGACGATCTCTGTCGCAGGGGTCGCTAGAAGTAGCCCGCGGCGCCTCCAGTGCCGAGTCGAAGAACCTGTCCCGGTGGCAGGTTCTGGCCCCATGTTTCTGCGATGTCTAGGTTGTTGTTCCGACTGTAGGAAGGATGACAGGGAAAGTGCACGGGCCTGCCCACTGGGTCGGGCTGAGCGACACTCGCTGCCACGTGCAGACAGAGGAGAGTTGAAAGATGTCGCAACAACCGCGTCCGCCGAAGCACCGACGCCGGCTGTAACAGACACCCCAAGCCGCCGGCGAGCGCTGGCCTTTATTCAGGATGAGTGAACCACGTGGTTAGTGCGTCGCAAAACTGCTGAGACGGAGCGGTTGGAGCGGCGGTTGACGCAGCGGCGGAAAGAGCGGTAACAGCTGCGACAAGCCATTTGGCATAACGTCCGAGCTACACTTCCAACGAGCCTCCTGTTATAGTCGGATACAACTAAAGACTGCAGTGAAGCCCCGCCCACATTCAGCCTCCGCGCACAGAATTCCTCCACGACGAAAAAATAGTCCGCTGCATAAACGTTTCTTGTTACCTAAACAAGAAGCTTATGAAAAGAAACAAATCATCATCTCTATAATTTTGATACGTAGATTGTTTGATGTAGTCATGGATTAAAAAGCTGATTTCGTTTACTGTTGCAATTGACCAGCGGAATAACACAAGACGCCGCGGAGCACGGCTCAGTGTAGCAACTCCTGTTTTTTTTTAAAGTTGTATCCTGCTATATAGGGGTGGTATTCTGCCGGTGTCGCCTTTTGCGACATGTCGCATATGGGCGGGGCCTAAAAAAGTGCTTACAGATGCTCGAAGAAACGGAAAAAGCCGCCGGCACTTTCGTCTGCGGTGCATTCATTCACTCCGAGAAGCGACAATTTACCACTGCTGATCCACTAGCAGCAGTAGTTTCGTATCTTTTATAGCAAGAATATTTGCCATCACATGACGTGTAATGTTCAAACAAACATTTGCAAATTTAATATTAACTCGCTTTACTTCATTTAAGTCTATAAAACACCGCGAAAAAGCTCCAAATCTATTTTTCTTTCGTTCCGGACGGTTGTGCTAGGTTTCGGCTGCGTTTCGGGCAGTTGCAGACGGTAGCAGTGTAGCTAGAGGTCCCATTAGGCTTGCGCGCTCCAGAATCGAGAGCGTATCTAAAAAACTAAGCTGAATTGCAGCTTAAACTTTATCGTCGAAGCAAGGTAAGTCATAGCGAAAAGTAACAACACCAGTAGTTGCCGGTAAACATGCCGACCGGATTCGCAAGGACTGCTGAATTGGCTGAAGCGGGCGGCTCTCGCTTGAAAGGACGTCGTCATGTTTTCACGCCAAGGGCGCAAAAGCCGCAACTGCCGATTGCGTTCGTACGCTAACGGTAGCCCGTCGCCCGCGCGAATCACTTCAGCGCATTCCGTTGTTCGACTAAGCGTAGTAAATTGAGGCGACGTCACGATGACGTAGCAGGAAGGTTGGTCCGTGTCGTCACGCCGCCGCCACCGCGGCTCGAGCCAATCAGCGAAGAGCGAATGCGACATGTCGCAAAAGGCGACACCGGGAGAATACCACCCTAGGTCAAATCCAAGCGGCATTCAACCTTCAGCTTTTCATTAGATAAGTGGAGCTTTTCGCGACAAAAACACCCGTGGCTGCTGTGAAATATTGCTGCACGTGAAAAGACCTTAGGTAGTTGTCGAAATCACTGCGGATCCCTCCGATACGGCGACTCTTTCTCCATGTCGTCATGGCGCCGAACACAGACTTCTGCAGACTGTAGTTGTTTGGGTTCTGGCAACACGTGGCAGACGACGCTAAAATCACCTCTAGTTTGCAGCTGAACATGACAAGTGGGCCTATATGCGTCCTAGTTTCTTTTACGAAATGCAGCAGGCTCTCGCGCACCTCTCGATTCGCTGCTTCGCCCCGGGAAAGGCGGTCGCGTGTATTGCATTCGCTAGGTAAACAATTAATTAGTACTGTATACGGTTCTCTGTCGAGCACAGAAATCTCGGTGCATTCAAGTGTCGTCAATTTCCGCGAGGCAACATGGCTGTAAATTTGGAGCAGCTTTATGTTGATGACGTGCTATCTGTGGCCGCTTATTGTTCTCTTAGTTAGCGCGGCGACTTTATTGCGGGCGAATACAGCGTGGTATAATAAACACAATGAAATTAAAAAAATGGCAGCCAATTTGCGTAGTTAGGTAAAATACGAATTTGTGCACTAGAAGGGATCGTTTCGTAATTTCTTGGTCAGTAAGCATTGCTACGCTAAGATGTTGGCTACGCGGTGGGCAGGTTGCGATCTGTCAATAAAGCAGGTGGCTTGTCGCCATGTAGGGCATGGGTCTTTGTGACGTCATCACAACCAGCCGGGTGTTTGTGGGCGCGCACACACACACACACACACACACACACACACACACACACACACACGCACACACACACACACACACCCACACACACACATGCGCACACACACAAACACACGCACGCGCGCGCGCATTCACGCACACACAAACACACTAGGCTTCAGGCAAACAAACAACGGCTAAATGCGGGGATTGGCAACTATAAGTCCTAGCATACTATAAAAAAATATTCTCAGAGCTCAGTGCCGCCACTTTCTCTACCATACTTTCCTTGTGACTGAGCCTGGCTTATGAGTGAGCGTCTTCCGCATCACACGCAACGTTTCCCCCATTGCTCTAGCTTCTGATTCACGGTAGTGCTTCAAAAGTATTTGCTGTCTTTGTATGGACTCCGTGCTTCTCAGCCAAGCAGCTTGCAAATTTCTCTCCATATTTCGAGCCGCTGATGTAGCCATGAAGAAGAAAGTCGCCAAACGCGGAATTGATTGTAAAACATTTTATTCACTGGAAAGAGCTTGGTAAGTGGTCTCGTTAAGCGGTTGAGAGTAAATAGCCGTCGACGACTTTGTCTGCCCACTCCACCGCCATAAATTGCGTTCTGGGGTCTGAGCTTGTTTGTGTTGAGTTGTTTGTGTTGTAATGTGCACTAGTCCACACCATGTGTATGAGAGTGGCCGGAGTTGAGCAGTGTTTGTACATGGGGTCTATCTGTTGCGGAAAGATGCTGCTGTATAAGATGGGGTAGCAATAACACCATGCCCCAACGCGTCCACCAGTAGGTGGTACACATCGGACGCCTCCTTAAGCGAGTTTCCAAAAAGCATCGTGGTATGCAAGAGTCCAACCTCCTGCGACTCATTCAAGCCTTCACCTGCTCCCGCATCACATATTCTGCACCCTACCTACGTCTCACTCGTGCCGAAAGCGAACGGTTGGAGGCGTCACTCCGAAAAGCGTACAAGACGGCCCTGGTCATCATTATTCCACAGCTACCCATAAGCTCATGGCTCTCGGAATCTCCAGTACCGTGAGCGGACTTATCGAAGCCGCCACCGATGCAAACTGATCGGCGCGCCGCTGACGTTTTCACCCGGCGCGCCGCCGCAGCTCACAGCCATCGCTTGGTCCTTGAAACAGAAACCGAAACAGCATGAAGAAGGAATTCTATAATAAATTATTTAGCGTGCCTAGACGAATGCCACGCGGTGGTGCATGTATTCTAATGCCTAATACACCATATAAAAGCAGAAAACACGCATTTAAATTTTTGGTTATGGTCCTGCCACAGCCTGCAGTCATCGGGCAGACACGCTGACGCACGGAATCTTCTCGCTTCAGCCGCGAGTACCTTTCTCTCCCAATTGAGTGCCGCGCTTTAACAAGCCTTCGCACTAACAAACGCACACACACGATGCCAAATGGCACGGAACATGCTCGGGCGCGTCGTGCCGGGCCGCGTTGAAAGGAGCACCGTCCTACGGTGCGTACGGAGCACGCTGCGCGCGTGCTCCCATAAATCGAAATCACGACGTGAGGGCTGTAGGCAGTGTGGTTGCGGGTGGAATCGCCGATATGTCTGAAGACAGCATCAGCGCTGGAGATGCAACTTACAGGGAGATGGGAATTTCTCTCCCTGGTGTGTTTAAGGTGCCGGTTGGAAGTTTTCGCATTATTCCTCTGCATTGTAAAGTGAAAAGTAGTTTTGGTTGTAAACATTTTGGGTGCATAACATACCACACTGGGGGAAAGCACAAGACAGTTGGAACCGACTACTGCTGTGAAAGCTGTTTGGCTAAGTCATCAGATGATGACGACTCAAAGCCTTTCGAATCGAAAGTAGAGCGCCTTTTGTTCTTTATGGAACTAATAGGACTAAGGCGTTTTGTCATTTGATTGTGAGAATTTTAATCTTCACCTGTCTCGTCCGCAGCTGCAAGGTAAAACGCTACGCTAGTACAATAAGCACGTCGAACATGCCGAGACACTTGATGGACGCTCACAAACTACAAGACGACTGCAAGAAGGGGGCAGCCAACACAGCCGCGACGGTCAAGGATTATTTCCGGATGGTTCCCAGGTCCAAGATATCAAGCACATCGTCGTCAAGAAAGAGCTTGCTCGCCAGAGACCTGCTGCCTTTTAACATAGTGAAGACAGAGAGGTCACAGGAAGGTTACGACTATAAAGCATCTGCGTTTGTTTTGTGATATTATCAGTGTGAACACAGAGTGAGTTTATTTCTCTTCTCTAGGACTTCTTCATAAAATATGGAGCGATCAGAGAGCTCCAAGAGGTGGTGTGAATTCCACCATGAATTCCCACCAACTAGCCCAAATGTCTGCTTTGCTACAGCTCCAAGAGATCCCTGACCGAACGACCTTGTCGAGGGCAGTCCTGTATGATATGTACCGTGCCATGCACGGACATGTGAAGGAGATGGTAACTGAGGTGTCGAGGCTCTGTGCCGTCACGTACGGTCTGTGGACCGACAGGTACAGGCGGCGAGCCTACATCACATTCACTTGTCACCATATTGCTACGACGAAGTAGAAGTGGAAGACAAAGTGGACTCCCGCGAGAGAGGGACGAACGAATACGATTGGCCGCCTGTGTCTTGGCCAATCCCCCGCAGTGGGTACGCGCCATTATCTAGAGGACAACAACAACAACGAAGATGTTGATGGTGCTTCCTGTTTGCGTTGGAGCTCCCTGCTGCTCCCTGTTAGGAACTAGTCACTTACCGCTTGTAAATAAATGTAAATAGTATTTCCTCGTAACACCCTTAGTGGAGGTGCGACAAGTCGGAACTACGCAGCGGACGCTACCTTCCACTCCCGACCTACTTTTCTCGCCGACGCTACCTTCCACAGCCGACAATGACGGAAGCATCTCCCCCAGATTCGGCAGCATCGGTGCCCTCCGTCGTCCTCACTCACTCTCGTGATCCTGGACCCTAATCTGGCGACGACGACGCCGACGTCGAGACTTAGCTTGGCTGGTATGCACGATGCAGCGCTAACAACCGGTGGGACCAAACTTTCATGCTTGCGAATGTCGTTTTTTACCTTAAGGGCACGGCGCTCAAGTGGTACGATACCAACGAAGAGACATTGACCAGCTGGGATGACTGTAAGCAGAACCTTATCGACCTTTTCGGCAAACCACTCGGCCGGCAGCTTCCCCCTAAAAGAGATCTCGCAAGACGCTTCCAGTCATCCACGGAGTCCTACGTCTCCTATATTCAGTACGTGTTGGCTCTGTGCTACACGGTGGATACACAAATGAGCGAGGCCGACAAAGTCGGACATGTGCTCAAGGGCACTGCAGACGAAGCCTTCAATCTGCTCGTTTACAAATGCTGTGACAAGATTGCAGACATCATCAAAAAATGCCGCCGCTTCGAGGACGCCAAAAGCCGGCGGGTCACTCATCATATCGCCCGCCTGCACAACACGGCTGCGTCTTCGTCCTGCGAAGATCTTTGTTCTCGGAACTAGCCGACCACACCTGAGAACGTGACCCGCATTGTATGCCGTGAGCTCGAAGCAATTGGTCCAGCTCCCTTAGCAACACCGGTGGCCAACCAGACCCTGCCCCTTCCACTTATTCAAGCCGTCGTGCGACAGGAAACTGCTAGCTTGAGTTTCAACTCTCTCCCCAGTATTCATCCCTCCCAAGTACCCGAAGTCCCTCCCCTATACCCTGTTCGGCCTGTTTACACAGCTTCTCTACCGTGCAACCCCACCGAGTGGCGTACGCCTGACGACAGTCCCATCTGTTTCAACTGCTCCCGTGTCGGCCACATCACCCGTCATTGCCGCCGGTACTCCTCCCAGCGGCCCCGTTACTGGACCCTTTCTTATCGCCTGGACGCTGCACGCTCAAGCTCTTTCACGCGACCCTTGGACCCATCAAGCCCCACCACCAACGTCTCGCCGCCCCGCTTCAGCCGCTCACCATCCCCACAGCGCTGCCAGTCCCGTTCGCCGCAACGACCACGCGCTTCCTCTCCCGGCTCCTACGGAAGATCACAGGCGGAAAACTAGTTTCTGCAGCGTCTAGAGGGGATGCTGCAGTGATGACCCGCTCCAAAAATCCTCGTTTAGTTCTTCGTGCTCCGCGCAATTTACTTACCATACACGTCGATGGCGTTGCCGTCTCTTCTCTCGTTGACACGGGAGCCCACGTTTCAGGGATGAGTTCCCACATACGACGACGCCTCCGCAAAGTACTGATGCCTGCTCCTACAGCCATTGTTCGAGTTGCCTATGGCACAACGTCCCCAGTGCTCGGCCTGTGTGCTGCTCGTGTGACGATTCCTGACCGCCACACCACCGCGCTCTTTACCGTCCTGAATCAGTGCCCTCATGAAATCAAACTCGGTCTTGATTTCCTTAGTGAGCACAAAATCCTTATTGAATGCGCTACAAGTGTTGTTGACTTGGACCTACCGTTCCTCTCCGAACCACGTGACCCAGTTGTGCACCGTCTCTGTACTGCTGAGTTCACCCGCTTGCCACCTGAAGCCGCTACTTACGTATTGTTTAAATCTGTTCCACCTCTTCCTAACGGGCCGAATGTCATCACTCCCGTCCTTGATTTGCCCGTCATAAAGAATGCTGCCCTCGCACATACAGTGTTCACAGTCTCGGCAAACAGCACATGTCTACCTGTTCTCAACTTCAGTACGCACTTCCAGACGCTTCCTCAAGGCATTTGCCTCTCCACGCTGTCCCCGACCGCCGAATACGTGATCTCCGCAGTCACAAACTTCGGACGGTCATTTCACAGCTATTCTGAGACCAGACCACTTTGTCAATGTGATCGCTTCCGATCTCTCCGCAGATCAAGCAGAGGCGCTTACTCGTCTTCTGGCATCCTTTCAGGACATATTTGATTTCTATGACCGCCCTTTAGCTCGTACGACTATTGCGCAGCATCGTATCTACACCGGTGACGCCGCTCCGCTACATCGCCTGCCTTACAGGGCAGGCGGTGTAGAGGCATTGCCAAATCGCCGCTGACGAGCAGGACTGCGAAAAGACAGCTTTTCGCACGCCTAACGGCTTATACCACTTCAAAGTCATGCCATTCAGACATTGTAATGCGCCAGCTACTTTCGAAAGGATGATGGACCCGCTCCTTCGCGGATTTAAGTGGACTACGTGTATGTGCTACCGTGACGATGTTGTCTTCTCGCCCACATTTGCCTCGCACCTTGAACGTGTCAGGAGTATTCTGACTGTCTTTCGTACGACTGGGGCTACAGCTCAACTCGTCCGAATGCCAATTCGGTCGCCAGCAAATCACCTGTCTTGGACATCTCGTCGACGCCTCTGGTGTACGTCCTGATCCAGCTAGAATTGCAGCGGTGCAACTCTTCCCTCGTCCACATTCCCCAAAAAAACGTGTGCAGTTTTCTTGGATTGTGTTCCTACTTTCGTCGTTTTATTCAAGATTTTGCTTTTATCGCTTGTCTCCTCACTGATCTCCTGAAGACCGACACAGACTTTACCTTGGGCACTAATCAACGAAATGCGTTTTCACGCCTGTCCGCCTGCTGACTTCATCCCCGATTCTGACACAAGTTGATCTCGCGGCCCCTATTGAACTCCGCACTGACGCGTGCGACTACGGGATCGGAGCCGTGCTGGCACAACTCTGCTGCGGCCCACACCCCGTGGTTGCGTATGCTAGCCGCCTGCTGTCACCTGACGAGCGAAATTACTCCATTACAGAACGTGAGTGCCTTGCCCTGGTTTGGGCTGTAGCTGAATTCCTGCCATACTTGTTAGAGTGCGCTTTTTCTGTGGTCCGGACCACCATGCCCTTTGCTGGCTGTCCTCGCTGAAAGACCCTCCAGGCGTCTTGGCCGCTGGACGCTACGCCCTTACGAGTATTCGTCCACTGTCGTGTACACGTCTGGACGTCTTCATCTAGACGGTGATTGCCTGTCTCGGTACCCAGTCGAGCCACTTGCTCTCAGTGACACTGACGATATCCCTTTTATGTTTGGCATTTCTGATCTACACAACATCGCCGAGGAGCAGCGCAAAGGCCCATATTTGCAAAACATCATCGAGGGCCTCAGCTCTGGAAGCTGGAAGCGCTCCCTGCAGCTCTTCGTTGGCAAAAATAGCATCCTCTACCGCCGCAACTTCTGTAGTGACGGGTCCTCCCTCCTCTCCTTCTAGTCATTCCCCAGCAGCTGCGGTCTTCTTTAATTGCAGAACTCCATGACCTGCCTGCCGCTGGCCACCTTGGTATGGCACGAACTGACGACCGGACACGGCGCCGTTTCTTTTGGCCTGGATTATACCGTACAGTCCGGCATTACGTCACCACTTGCGACCTCTGTCAGCGCAGGAAGAAGCCTTCAGCACCACCTCCTGGTCTGCTGCATCCTACAGACGTGCCTGTGGAGCCGTTCCACCGTGCAGGGCTCGACCTCCTTGGACCCTTCCCGACCTCGGAATCCGGAAATAGGTGGGTCGCAGTAGCCACAGACTACGCCACTCGGTATGCGATCACCCGTGCATTGCCCACGAGCTGAGCGACCGATGTAGCTGACTTCCTTTTGCACAATCTTTTTCTACAGCACGGTGCCCTTCGTCAATTACTCACAGACTGCGGACGCTATTTTCTGTTCAGAGTTGTTGACGACACTCTGCATTCATGTTCTCCCAAGCATAAGATTGCCAAAGCATACCATGCGTAGACCAACAGG
Source organism: Amblyomma mixtum (assembly GCF_055824585.1). Taxonomy (NCBI): domain Eukaryota; kingdom Metazoa; phylum Arthropoda; class Arachnida; order Ixodida; family Ixodidae; genus Amblyomma; species Amblyomma mixtum. The sequence goes on from NC_143012.1 coordinate 48,868,764, forward strand.
CTAACCGGTCGTTTGAACCGAACATACACAGATATGTTGTCTAATGCACGTCTCCGCCGACCACAAAGACTGGGATCTCGCCTTGCCCTATGTGACGTTCGCTTACAACACCTCCCGGCATGACACAACTGGTTACTCTCCTTTCTATTTCTAATACAGGAGACACGCCGTCCTGCTTTTGGATACACTCGTCCTATCCGCTGATCGTCCAGTCCCCGCCTACGCCCGTTACACCATTGCTCAAGCTGCAGATGGTCGCCAAATCGCCGGTACTCGGTTCCAAGAGTCCCAGCCAGCACAGAAGTCTCTTTACGATAATCGCCATCGCCATGTCACCTACGCACCGGGGTCGCTCGTTCGTCTGTAGTCCCCTTTCCACCTCGTCGACCTTTGTGATAAACTTTTGTCCCCCTACCATCGTGGTGTGCGTCAGGTCAACGACGTCACATATGAAGTTTCTGCTCATACACCATCATCCTCATCATGTAGACCACCCACCGATATTGCTCAAGTTATGCGCCTCAAGCCCTACCACGCCGCTTCTCTGTCAAGGGCCTAGCGCCGGGAAGGCGCTTGTGCCGCCGGAGGTCATGCTACGACGAAGTGTAAGACGAAGTTTACAACCATCCCTAACATCAAATTACAAACTCAAGGGGCGGAGATACCTCATGTTGAAAAAATCAGAATTTTAGGAATGATTATACGAAGCAACGGGTGTAACGGTGATGCAATAACCAAGATGGAAAACTGCGCGCAACAAGCGATGCGACTCATAGAGCGGATTGCCAACAGGAGACACGGCATGAAAGCAGAATCTCCTACGGCTGGTACAGGCGTTCGTAGTTAGCGGTATCTCTTGTGCGGCTCCCTCCTTGATCTTAAAATTTCAGAAAAGGAAAACATAAATGGAAATATCAGGCTGTGCACGAAACAAGCTCTAGGATTGCCCATCTGTACATCCACTCACCGCCTCCTAGAGCTAGGCATGCATAATATCCTGGAAGAAATTACGGAAGCAGTGAGAACGTCCTAAATCGAACGCTTAGTCGGGACCACAACCGGCAGGGCCATTCTAGTAAAACTCCATCTGAGCCGAGATAACAGAACAACCGCCAAAGTTGACATGCTCGGTGAAATTCGTGACAGTATAGTTGTACCCCCATTATACAGCAATATGCATCCTATTCATCACTCAGTGCGACGGACGAAACGGGCAGAGCCGCTAGAGAAACGCTTCCGCTGCTACAAAGACGAGGACGTGGTCTATGTCTGCAAAGAAGAGGACGTGGTCTACGTGGATTCCGCTGAGTATGAAAAGAACACGATGGCCCTCGCCGTCGTCAATAATAAACAACTCCTCAAAATAAGTGCCTCCTTACTCTCGGGTAACCCACAGATTGCAGATGAAGCTGCCATGGCGCTCCAAAGTGACTCCAAAGTTGCCATACTAAATTTCAGCAGGGGCCGGGTCTCCCCTCTAACGAATACAATTCTAAGCCGTCATGTAATAGACCGGAAAATTACACTAGTCTGGACACCAGCACATGCATCCCTGCCTGGTAATGAGATGGCCCACGTGTTCGCCCGAGGCTTTTCCTTCCGGGCGGACCCGGTCGAGGTGGTCCTTACAGACAGGGATCGCATGGTGACATACAGAGAAATTACACAACACTATCGTTTGCAACGAGCTAGACTTCATCCAGCGGATAGATCCTTGTCCAGGTACCAAACCATCAACTGGCGCCGGTTACAAACTTACATCTCTCCAAACCGGCCCTCTGAAGTCTTATTTACCCAGGGCAATTTTCAGACAAATGCGCAAACTGCGAACTTAGGGCCACCTTGGACCACATACTATGGGAATGTCCTCATTCTCCCCGGGAGGGACGAGGTGTAAACTCGAATAATCAGTGGGAGACGTTACTACTGAGCTCCGACCCGGCGACTCAGTTACAACTTGTCCGACTGGACGAAGCCGCCGCCGAGAGACAAGACCTTTCGGCCGTCGTCTAGGCGGGTAGCCCTCTGGCTACCCTCTTTCTGTTGGACCTTAAAAGTTTTGCTATCCTATTCTCTCCCGCGTGAAAGGGACGAACAAAGAAGAAAAGGAAGTAGCCGTTGCTCTGGCGGTGGTGGTGAAAAACATTTATAATGCAATAAATATTTACAGAGAGGTGATTGGGGTAGGCCCTATTGGCCCTTTCCCCTAACAATACTAGGTGGAGCCCCTATTCCGGGGCCCCATTGGCAAGCAACGCCGCCCGCGTCCGGTGAACCAAGGCCTTTTGGGTCTTTAGGTCCTGACAGCCGAGCAGGGCCGCCTCCCAGTCCTCTCTGGTGGGGTTGGGGTTGGGGGGGATAGATGGGTTTGACTGACACGCCCAAAACATGTGGAAGGTGTCAGCCACCTCCCCACAGAACTGGCACGCGCCATCAAAGGATGGATTGAAATGTTTAAGCACCGCCGGGCACAGTACAGTGTTGGTAAGAATTTTGATGAGGAGGCGCTCGTCAGCGCGATCCAGACCCTTACAAGGGGCCGGGTAGCACCGGTGCTCCTCCTTGTAGTAATCGGTGATTTGTTTGAATGTAATGGCCAGATTGTCTGATTGGGAGTACCCTTCCAAGGACAGGGAGATAGCCCGGGGAGAGAGTGCGCGGGCGGCCTGATCGGCCTGTTCGTTTCCCTGGAGTCCCTGGTGACCGGGGGCCCAAATCAGGATCCAACTCCACTGGCGGTGGCGGAGTGCTATTTGGAGTTAGCTTCATAGGCACACGCATGTCGTTCGGCTGCAAATATTGTGGATGCGGAATAAAACCCCTGCCAGAGCGGCTGTGTTTTCACAGAGGTGAAATGGAGACGTCCTTGTGGGTGCTCAGTAATGTCGGTGCCTGCCAGCGAAACCCAACTGCACTTAAGACGAAGCCTTCCAATATGGCGGCCTTTTTTTCTTTCTTCTTTCACTCCCTCCCCCTCGTTCGTCTGCGAAGCTGTTCGGCGTCCATATAGAAAGAGCGGCAATTAACAGCGCCTTTCCTTTATTGATAAAAAAACATGCTCCTTTGTGGATTTTAAGGTGAAAGCCTTTAATGCCTTATACTGTCATTAGCAGCCATGTCGGTAGATGTGTCATGATCCAGTCATGACTGGTTAGTAATTAGTCATTAAGCACTCATGAATTTTTAGACATGCCTGGCTAGTCATGACAAGTTAGTCATTAACCAGGCATGAGTAATCATGACTGATTAGTCATGACTGGTTAGTCATTAGGCAGTCATGACTAGTTAGTCATGACTAGTTATGAACGGTTAGTCATGACTGGTTTGTTATGGCTGGTTAGTCATGCCTAGCTAATCATTCACCAGATATGACTAGGTCATCATTAACCACTCACGACTAGTTAGTCATAACTAATTAGTCATGAGTAGCTAGTCATTAAGCAGTCATCAATTAACGAGTCATGACTGGTTAGTCATTAACCAATCATGACTAGTTAGTCAATAGCCAATTATGACAAATAAGTCATGTGTCATGACTAATTTGTCATGATCCATGACTTACTACTCATGATTGGTTAGCCACGACTAGATAGTCATTAACCAGTCATGACTAGTCATGACTGGTTAGCCATTAGTCACAGTTAGTCACGACTAGTTAGTCATAACTAATTAGTCATGACTAGCTCGTCATTAAGCAGTCATCAATTAATTAGTCATGTCTGGTTAGTCATTAACCAATCATGACTAGTTAATCAATAACCAATTATGATAAGTCACGGGTCATGACTAATTAGTTATGACCTACGACTTACTAGTCATGATAAGTTAGTCATGACCAGTCATGACGGGTTATCCATTAGTCACAGTTACTCATGACTGGTTAGTCATGACTAATGGCTGATAAGTTGTCTAGTTAGTCATTAGCCAGTCATGAGTAGTTATGACTGGTTAATGAATGGTTAGTCATGACTAGTCATGACTACCTAGTCATTAACCAGGCATGACTAGTTCGTCATTAACCAATCATGACTAGTTAGTCATCAATTAATTCGTCATGACTAGCTCGTCATTAAGCAGTCATCAATTAACTAGTCATGAGTGGATAGTCATAAACCAATCATGACTAGTTAGTCAATAACCAATTATGATAAGTCATGGGTCATGACTAATTAGTTATGACCAACGACTTACTAGTAATGATTGGTTAGTCATGAGAAGTCATGGCGGGTTATCCATTACTCAGAGTTAGTCTTGACTGGTTAGTCATGACTAATGGCTGATTAGTTATGTCTAGTTAGTCATTAGCCAGTCATGACTAGTTATGACTGGTTAAAGAATAGGTAGTCATGACTAGTCATGACTACCTAGTGATTAACCAGGCATGACTAGTTCGTCATTAACCAATCATGACTAGTTAGTCATCAACTAATTAGTCATGACTAGCTAGTCATGAACCAGTCACCAATTAACTAGTCATGGTTACTTAGTCATTACCTAATCATGACTAGTAAGTCATGGGTCATGTCATGACCCAATTAGTCATAGCTAGCCAAACCAAGACGCCCCATAGCCGCCTCGTGTGTGCCAACAGCCCTGCGGCCGAAGTTGCGTGGAAAGGCTGTCGCCTCGCGCACTTTAGATCGTCAATGTGGCCCCTGAATTTTTTTTTCGCAGTTATACCGCAGCTAATTTTTTTTCCGGAGCGCTCAAAAATCGCTGCAACCATGGCCTGACATCAACAGTGAAGATATTCTTTCGTTTCATGTTGAACCCAGCAAGTGGCCGAAATCGAGAGCCCTCCACTACGACACCTATCTCACTCTTTTTCTTCGTCCACTCCCACCTTCCTGCCTTCCTCACGGCGCGGTTGAGGTGTCCAGCAAGAAGTGACACATGCGCCATTTTGTTTCCCGAAACACCACTACTCAAACCAACCGCAGCACGCCTCCTTCTCTAACAATGGCGGCTCCACGGGGCTTGCGAGCCAATGTATATAGACCGGGCAGCTTCAACCCCAACGCTATCAATATGTCAACATAAGAGCCGCGGCTTAACACGGCATCGAAGCCGGAGAGGCATGGTCGCTCCAGCTACAGTTTCTGATACGACCGTCAAAGGCGAACAAACAGTGATGGCCAAATACATTCTGGAACTCGACTAAATCACAAAGGGTAGCGGACGGAGTTTGGGGTACACCTCGAAGCTTAGAGAACAAATCATGACGACTTTCATGCCTGGTCATGCCATAGGAATCTCCTCAATGGAACAAAAAGATACCCATGGGGCCCTGTAAGCGGAACACTTCCTGTTCTTTCAGGGAACAAAAAGTTCTGCAGTCGTCTCAACATGCGGGAACACTATAAGAATTGAAAAAAAAAATCAGTAGGAGAAACCGGAACAGGCACCTGTTAAGCAAACCCCTCGATCGCCCCTCTATGGGTGCCAAACTGAGGTCCAATAAATGTTTTTGCCTCCCTATTCTTCCCCCCCCCCCCCCCCCGCGGTGGCTCAGCAGTTAAGGCGCTAGTTTACTGAACCGATGTACGCGGGTTTGAACCCGACCGCGGCGGCCGCGTTGCGATGAAGGCGAAACGCATCAAGCGTCCGTGTGCTGTGCGATGCCAGTGCACGTTAAAGATCCCCAGGTGGTCGAAATTATTCCGGAAACCTCCACTACGGCATCTCTTTATCGTTTCTTCTTTCACTCCCACCATTTTCTCTTCCCTTACGGCGCGGCCCGGGGGTCCACCGAAATACGAGACAAAGTTAGTGCGTCATTTCCTTTCCTCGAACACCAAATATCAACTTTTCTATATCCATGTTTGCAATGATTTTTCGTACCAACGATGTATGGTTGCATTAAAAGGTCGCGCATGTCGTGCATCCGTTCTCAAGTATTTGCACAAGCAACAAGAATAACCAAGCATGATTGCAAAGATTTTCACATGCAATGTCGCCTGTCTTACAACATTTGAGGTATTAATAATAACATCTTTATTTGACCCGTAAGATAACGTTAGATGCAGCCTGTCTTACGACAGGCAGACTACGATACCTCGGAACAACCTTCGGCGATCAATTCTGCAGTTTTTTTTTTACTATCTCCGAGCGAATGTTGTCACTTCACAGCACTAATTAGCTGCATCTTTCCGTGTTTCACAAAGAAAGTAATATAGCTTTTTATTTTGCCTCGAAATTGCAGCCGTCCCAGCCATACGGTTCCGCTTACACATCGCATTGAAATTTCATTCCGTGTCTTTTTTTTTTAGAGACTTCGTCGATATCTTTAACCTATTGGCCAACCATCAAAGACACCATGGCGCTGAGAAACGCAATTTTCTTTAAATAAAGCGGAGTATGAATGCAAAAACAATCACCGATATCCAGAACTGTCGCAAAACCCATCTCCAAACACCCGCTAAAGTTGCACGGAACGAACGCAGACCATTGAAATCAGCGTTCGTTCCCATTCCATATATGGGCATGGCTCCCTCGCGCTGGTACAGGTGTCCACCAAGAGTTCAACGGTAGCGCTCGGAACGAGACTTGCACACGCCCGGGAGGAGGGAAAAGGAACGCGGGGTGTCGTCTGCAAAGCAGGGCTAGAAGGCAGATAGAAGAGGGAAAGGAGGGAAGACACCTATATATGGAATTGTTCACAGAGAGAGTCCTCAGAGCTTGACGGACTCGAGTAGCGGACGGTTGATCGCACAGATACGTCTGTCATTTGTAAACCTGTTATTTCCTTGTTTTCGAATTCGGAGACGATGGATGACGACGACTACTCTTGGGACGGCGAAGACTGGAATCCGACCAGAAAGCGCAAGCGGCCATCTTCAACTCGAAAGCCGAAGAGAAAGAGTGCAGAGCGACCCCGAGCCAAGCCGCGCGGTGAGTGATGCAGGACGGCCAGCCGCCATGTTGACCTACTTTCTCGTCCTCCCCGGGCTGTCAAGGTCACCGGGACCGGGTCGCGTTAAGCCTATCTGTACGGAGTCCGCAGTTCACTGTATCCGCGGCGTGTTATTGCCCGTTTCGCGCTTCGGCGCGGTTATTTAGGGTTATTTAGGTTATTTAGGCGCTCGCTCGCGCATTTGCGCGGTGCGCGGGTGCTTGTGATGGTATTTCACTAGCGCCCGCTCAGCTGAGCGAGTTCGCGAGTTCGCGAGGGCTGGCTTGGCGCGAGCCATACCCCCCCCACCCCCTCTTCCCCTCAGCGAGGGCGCGTGACGGCCGTTGTTGTTCGAACATGGCGTGAGGATGCGAGGCCGCCATGTTTGGCGCTCCGGGCAGGAATAATCTTTTTCTTGTTCAGCGATATTGGCCACGTTCTGTATTAGTTTGTATAATATAAGTACGTTTGGGCACATTGTGACATGACTTATTCGTTAATTTTAGTGAAGCACGCTATTCAGTTTGATTTATTTAGATATTTGATTTGTTTTTCTGGTTCATTGATTGTTTAGTTGGTTCATTGAGTGACTGACTGAATCATCACTGACTTATTAGGCTGATATATCGTGTCTAATAATTGATCGATTCATTGATTGATTTCATTGATTAGTTGAGTGATATTACTGGTATACTGATAGACTGATTCATTGGTACGCATGACGCTAGCTATCCCCCGCTCAGCGAGGCCGCCATGTTTGGCACACCTGGCAGGCATAATTTTTTTTTTGTTCAGCGTGATTGGCCACGTTCTGCTTTAGTACGTATAATATTATTACGTTTGGGCAGATTGTGATACGACTATTCGTTAAATTTATCGAAACACGCTGTTTAGTTTAATTAATTTAGTTATTTGATTTATTTTTATGCTTGATTGAGTGATTGACTGAATCGTCACTGATTTATTTGGAAGATTTATCGTTTCTAATAACTGATCCATTCATTTATTGACTTTAAAGACTCATTGATTGATAGTGCTCACATGCTGATCGACTGATTGATTGGTACGCTATATAGTATAAGGGCAAGGTTAAAAATGGGCTTTTCCTTGTGTTTTTTCTTCGTCCGTTTGTATTTTTACTTCACTTTTCAACCGTGCATTACTGCAAACTTGTCCGATTTTCGCCCCTTCTTAGCAGATGGCTGTTTAACATTCCAGTGAGTCACTCGTAAAACATTAAAAGACATAATATCGGTACAGGGAATGATGGGTTCTGTCGACCCCACCAGGTGGGCCTCAGTCAGTGCTAAAGGCCACATTTTGGGCTCGTGCTGTGACCCGGGCTTGTACTACCAGATTAGAGCAGGCCATCAAGGTCTCCCACTTTTGCGAACCTACAAGGTTCAGGAATTCGGACGGGGAGTCTGCTGGACACAAAGCGACGGGGGCTGTGAGGAATGCGGTAGTGCAGAGGAGGGCCTCTGATAAATATCGACCACCTGGGGTACATTAGCGCGTGCTGGTATCGCAGAGTACACGGGCACCATTTGATTCGCCTCCATCGAAAAGCGGCCGAGATCAAACTGCGGTCTTCGGGTCAAGTGGACGAGCGCCATAACCATTGAACCACTGTGGTGGGGCTCATTGATTGATCAATTTATTGAATGTTCCGATTGATTGATTTGATCACACTCTTTGATCGACTTATTAACTGATAAACCACCTGAGTGATTGGTCGATTGATTGATTGAGTTGATATGTTGATCAATTGACCGACTGATCAGTCAGTTGACCGATTAATAAGTAATTGATTGACTTGTCTATTGATTTTATGGATAATTTAATTCATTCATTGAATTATTGAGTGGACGACTGATTCGTCGATCTACTGATGGATTGAATTTGATATGTTGATCAACTGACCAACTCAGCAATCACTTAACCGATTAATCAGTTACTTCACTGATTGCTCGGTCACCCAATTGACTCGGTGACTGTCTGATTGGTCGATCAACTGATTGATTTAATTGATACATTGTTTGAAGTTAATTTATTAATTGATTTGATTTACAGATTGATTCATTCTTCCATTGAATAATTGAGTGGTTGGTTGGTCAGTCGATTTATTAATTTCATTTGATGTGCTGATCAACTGGAAGATTAATCAAACGTTTGACAGATTAATTGATCGATCAACTGATCGATTGAGTGACTGCCTGATTAGCCGATCGACTGAATGATTCAAAATGTTGGTCAATTGACGGGTTGATAATCATTTGACTCGTTCATTCATCGATCTGGCGACTGGTTGATTGACTGATTTGTTTAGGTTGATATGTTGATGAGTTAACCGATTGATTGATTCATCGACTGATTGATTGATTGATTTACTGATAGCCTGCGTAGGTCCTTATTTAATAAATAATTGGTTTTTGGTGAAAGGAAATGGCGCTGTGTCTGCCTTACATATCTCGGTTTGGCTCGGCATTTCGGGTTGTCTCTTCAAAATCGCAAATTTAGACCGGCTGCCTAAGTGAACTTATCAGACTAGGGCTGTGTGAGATTTTGATGAGACATCCCGGGATGCACCAAAGGCAGTTGCAAAGGGTACTTAACTCTATTTCTGACCGCGTAAAAATCCCGGAATCTTTCACATATCTTTTAATAGAGTTCGTTGTATACGCCCGAATAAAAATCGGAGAACTGCAAGGCCCAGGCGATGTCCGAACCGAAAAAAAGCTGAGTTCTTTGTTACTTTCTATATTAACTTTTTTTTTGCTATTTTAAATACTGCTTTTATTTTACTATTGTGTTAATTTAAATAAATGCTTTAGCGCAAATTCCACCGCTCAGTACTTCGATGACTTTAGCTTTATTATTCCCAGCAGCTGTCGCTTTGAGGGCTGGCGGTCTTTGTTAGGTGCCGAATTTGTGTTACTGCAGCGGTGATGATAGTATCGAGCGAGAGGTTTAGTTAAATTGCGGTAGACAGTTATTCTCGAGAATTAGCCTTCAGGTTATTTGGCTGGAAAGAGTGTGAATGCATTTTACCGAAGCTATATTATAACGAACACTATGCTGCGCTTCCACACATAGTGGTGTTCAAGCAACTTACCCATCAACCTGCGAGGCCACTAGTTCGACTCCCGGTGACTGTGGCCGCGTTCCAGCAGTTTATTCACTCTTCTTAGTCGAGAGAAAAAATTGGCAGTGGCTTAGCTCGGCTTTGCCGGATATACTTATCGCAAGCTAAGCCGAGCACCACGACCGGGCAAGCGGTGTGACGTCATACCGAACGGCGGCGTCGGCTCCGCGGCGAGGCGCATGGTGTGACGTCATGCCAGATGGCGCCGTGAGCGCGGCGTTCCCCAGCTGCGGCGGTTGCTAGGCAAGGACTCAGGGTCGATCTCTCTGCCTCCTCGGAGCACTGCTACAGCGAAATCGCAAGTTCGTGGCCGGTGTAGCTTTCGCTACAAAAAAAAAAAAAAGGCTGCCCATATTCTGAGGATCCAGCGTTGCGGACTACATTATCGGGAATTTCATTGTGCTCGTTAGTAATAATATTTACTCGAATTCGAAATTCCTGCGATTAATTTTAGGGTTCAACGTCGCGCGGCGCAAAGTTGCAGACCTGGAAACTAGAAGCGCTTGTCGAGATTTTATGGGCTTTCGAAACTTAGCTTCCCGAGACATGGTTCAGATACATAATGCCGCGCTTCGAGAATTTGGCTATCAGCTGGAAAATGCCCAGTAGAGGGAACTTATGGAAAGTCCGAAGCACAACACGAAAGTTACGGCGCCATCTTCACCCAGCTGTGAGCCAGGACGCATCCCGGTTGCGTTGCCAAGAACAATCATATTTGTAGAGAAGTGCTCAGCCCTCTCTTCCAGTGAATGAATCCGCATGCCCTTTTCGACCGCCGCCGTAAAGAGCCCTCCCACCTTTCTGAGAGCTCCTGAACGGGATAGAGACGGTACCCGAGTGAAAATGGTCTATAGAGAGTCTATAGACTACTTATAGACTCTATTGCCTTCCTATAGATATTTCTTTTTCAATATTAATTCTCCATAGAGCGTCTATAGACAAAAGCGTACTAAAAGGGTATGGTCATGAATCTCTATATTGTCTACAGTCTGTCTATAGCATTTGTATTCCCTGTTGAATGTTCTCTAAGATTTGTCTATAGAGAGTTATTAGACTTTTTAGAAAGAAGTGTATGGACGGTCTATCGACTGTCTAAAAAAAAAATTGTTAGGGTACGGCTCTTACCGTACTACTTAGAGAGCAGCGCATTTTCTAAAGGTTGGTGAGAAAGAGGTCCTTAGAGCACTCAACCTCCCTCCAAACCTGCCGCACCTGGAATTCTGTTGGACATATATATTGTGCAAATTTCTGCAATGCCGCTCCCCTGAAGTATACCAGGTATTTCGCCTAAGACGTTCAGCAATATTTAAATATAGTGCGACGGGGGCTTCTTTGAGTTGGAAAGGCGATTTTTTTCGGCAAAGCATGGTCATCGGTTCAGCTCGTCAGAATTCAGCAAAGCCGCGTTAACTAGTAGGCTGGTTAAGTAATTGTAATAATCAAATTATTAGCTAATACTGTTGGTAACCTTATTTATTGACGAGCGATTGTAGCGCACAATCAGTAATATCCATATTAGTTTCTAGAATTTCTAAAACGCAATTAGTCTCATCGCTATAGTGGAAGAAGTTTTGGCTACTTCGACGAGGTTCGCGCACTGAAGGGGTTGCTTAGTCTGCAGCCTTCTCAAAAGCTCGTGCATTTTGGCGCTACATAGACAAAATCTGTTGGGCCACAGCACCGAGGGTAACTCGTTTTCTAAATTCTAAAAACTGATGTGGCTATTACTCACGGTGGGCTACACGCCTCTAAGTAACTAAGGAGAGTAGTAACAAGAATAGCTGTAAAACGAAATATTCAGTAACAGTTAACCAGATCACTAGTTAGCAGGTCTTAGCTGTATTCTGACGCGGCACACCGCTGACAGTGCAATGGTGAAAAAAGCTCTCTTCCAACACAAGAAGCTTCTTAAAAGAATGTAGAACATCTTAGGTGATACACCTGGTATATGAGCACGGCCAGCTATTTGGGCCCTCTGTCTACATTCGCCGCCAGTATATTCCCCGCCAGAGAGGCCGCTCACATTCACATCGACGCTGAGAGCGCCTGTCCTTGAAGGCTGATTTCTCCTGACAGACACCCCGCTTGAGACGAAGCCCATCTCCGGCTATGGGAGACTTCCCGGCTGCCAAAAAGGGCTGCATGTGCGCAATGTATGCGCAAGGGTTCGATGCCTCCACGCTTTGGTCAGTGGTCCTCATCCTTTCTCATAACATCTGACCCATTGTTGCAAGCTACATCTCTTCGCATGTCTGGCAAAAAATAAGCAAGCTGTTGTTTATCTGGAAAATAACAGGTGATGTGCTATCACTAGGGCATCGGCCGAGAATCAGGAGTGGCATACTGCGACTGAGGAGGAAGTGAATGTCCATTGCCGGAGAGCAAGGTAAAAAAATAGGCGCCGCAAAGTGGAGGCATAAAAGCGTAAAATGATGCAGGAAAACATGCATTGGAGGGACAAAAAGAAATATAATTAACTTTGCGCTGCAGGCGAACGATACCTCTGTCGTTGATCTAGTAGCCAGTGGCCAAGAGATGACAGGAACAGTGCCGTGACACTCAGTTTCCGAAAAGAACTTACGACGAACAGAAGTCGTGGTGGAATGGAGGCGTTGGCTGCAAGGAAGAATCGTTATCGTATCAGGCATGCCCCAGCCGACAATCATACAAAATCACCTGCGGCCTTGGAGATAAAGATACAATATGCGGTGCGGACCGCCTATGGTAGCTGGCGACACATGGGAGGCTTTTGTGCCTTTGCGGATTAGCATTAGTTTGAGAGCTCGGTATCTGCACCGGGAGCCTCAATTTAATAAAAGCTGCATGCAAAAAACTCGGCCTTCTGGAATGGCTGCTCACGCTAAAGGACCCCCTCTGGTAGCAATTGATGAAGACCTCCAGTGTTGCCCGGCTTCTTGCCTATGGTGCTTTCTCGAGTGAAACTTCCCTAACTGATACTAAATAACCAATTCTTTCCTTGCAGCATTTCTTCAATCCGCTTCGTTTTGGCACAGTGTGTCGGCGTCACCCTGTTAGAACACCACGGCGCCCATGAATAGATTTATATACTCCGGAGCTCATCCTCGCTTTACGCCGAAGAGTGGATTTCGCAAGGCTCCCAAGATTTTATAAACACTCCAATAGGAGAGAAATGCTGCCTTCTGAAGCCTGAAATGAAAACTGCGGCAGGCATTACAGGCTTGGCTGGCGTGCTACTTGCACTCTGATGCCATGCGACGAAGACGGAGCACTAAAAAGAGCGAGGAGAGGACCCGGGTTCGCTTCCAGTGCGTCCGCTCGGTAGGAGAGCATTACGGTACGGCTGCCCATGGTGTGGTGTGAAGCGTCCTTGAAACGTCCTTGTGGGGCATGGTGTGCTGTCTTGTGTTCGGCAGAGACTTTCTTAAGAGGCCCTAAAACATTTTTCCAACGCCTCGCCACTTAGCATTTTGTTACTCCTGTAGGCTTCACCGTACGTCGCACCGTCGTTCGTGGGTCAAGACGGGCTTGGCAGTGCCACTGATAATGCGAGGTTATCATATATGAGCCACCTTGTAGGGAAGATAGCGACGACGCCTTCGAAGTGGATTATAGAAAAAGATGACTGTCGCCAACCAGAAGGACAGGTTGGAGAATCTGAAGCCAAGCTTCGACAGATACTGGTAAAGCGGTTCTTTGCCCTCCTGTGCAATTGCAGGTGTCGTCACCCTAACGTCATAACGCTTTGTTGCGCTTCATGATACTGAGAAGTATATTCAGGAATCTGCGCTGTCAACACGGCGTACGCGTCGCTCCACTGGACTGCTTAAAGCTGCTTATATATGAATATCTCGGATCACCAAGAAAAGGAGCAAGCGAGTAAAGTACACATGTCTTATTCGTTGAGTTCGTTGTCTCGGGGTGTTCCAAACGGCCAGCTTGGCTGGGATATAGAGCACGAACCGTTTTCAGCATGAAAATGAAGCTTCGGCAGAGGTTTCCTCTTGTACAGGGCGTGGCGTGACACGTTGCGTTAATGCCTGGTACTGCGTTGTATTTTGTGGCGTTGTCTGTGGCGTAGGGTTTCTTGCATGGTGTGTTGCTCTGACGTTGACTATCACGCGATATTCTTTTTTTCTTAATCCCCAAAATTGCGCTGTAATTGACAGCCGTTTGATATTGCAAAGAACAATCGCTGCTTTGATTTTATTGAGCCATTCGAAAGAGTTACGAGATTCCTTCCTTCCCATTCTCTTTTTTTATTCGTTAGAACAGAAAATTGAATATAACGAGACGGGCATTCTCGCCATATTCGTGCAAGTCATGCCTTTCGAAGTCGTAAATGGCGAAATAGATTTACAGATGGATCATCAAAACTTCACTGAAGATAGAAAGGAGTAAAAAGGCACTAAGCTGTCCTCTAGCGCATCCTAGAGGACAGGTTACTTCCTTTTCACTTCCATCCAGGCGTATTCATGTTTGCAGCGTAGTAGTGCGCTCAGGGTGAAGTGTCCCGCAAACCAACACCTGCTATCCCACCAATTAACGCAGAACGTCCAGAGAGGGCCTTCAAGCAAGGAGCCATTGTGGACGCTGATGAATCCGGCGAGGAACGACCAGGTCGTGGCCGGGGTCGCGCCCCCAGGAGGGCGAGGAGAGAGGATCCAGGCCCCTCGGCCGAGGCTCAGCCACCACCGCCAGGGGCCGCGACGCAGGTCGACAACGCCGCCAACGAGGAGGAGCTGCCGGCAGAGGTGATGAGGAGCCGGACACGGCATTCCTCGATCTCGCGTCCGGCTGCATTGGCATGTATAGCCTTTGTCAAATATGCGCAGCTCGGGGGCACCTAAGACGTGTAGTGGGCCCTATAATACCTTTCGGAGTTCAGGAACTATTGAGGACGTGAGTTCCTCGAACCTTGGAGATATTTAAGGCCCATTCACACTTGCGAGTCGCAAAGGGCAGGCGACCAGCAGTCGCTTGCGACCAAGGAGCAGCTCGACAACACCGTTGTTCACACTTGCAAGCGCGACCAGCGGGTCGCCTTCTCGTTAGCCTCTCGTTTGAAGCGAAAACTCTCGGGAATCACGTTGTTCGCGCGCTGTCGAGAGTTTCGTCTGTTTTGGCCGCGCCTCCTGTACTCGCGCTCCGTCGTCTGAACTGCTATTCGCAATGTACTACACCGACCCGAGCGAAGCTGAGGTTGTCGTGACGGTTTTGATGTGCACCGCGGTCGTACTAGCGTCATGATGACAGAGGCGCGCTTCTCTGCAGGGCCGGCCTACCAGCCTACAGTATTCCGGCCGCCAGCGCGTCAGAAAAATGCGCCAATATTGCTTGTTCGAAGTTCATACCAAGCCCTTGAGTACAGGAATGTAAACAATGAATCATTTTTGAAGATCGCTGGCCAGTACCGAGTTGCTGGTAGAAGTGATAACTGCGACACAAGCAAATTTCTTCCCACAGCCGCTTTGCTGCAGATGCTCCATGCGGCTCGACTGTTGTCTGCTAGCCCCGCTGCTGAAGGCGTCGCGGAAGCAGAGCATGTTTTGATATTATTATGATACGAGGTCCACAATAAAGCGGTGACGAAAGCAGTATCTTAATTACTAGAGCTGGTCAGGATCCGAGGCGCCCGCAGCTGCGGCATCGATATGAAACCGGCTAGGCTTAGCGGCGACAAGGGCAGACTGCTGGGAGCAGCGCAGGTCGTCGCCCGGCGCGCCCGCGAGCGGTGTCGTTGCCGGAAGCTTGGCTCGCTCGCTGATTGGTTCAGCGGTTTGCGACTCGCAGTCGCGAGACTGAACAATCGAGCAGAGAGCGACTAGCCCGCGACTGTAGCTTTTCGACCAGGGCGACCGTTTGCGACTGTCGCTTTTCGACCAAAACGATCGCGCGACCTCTGCGACTCGCAAGTGTGAACGGGCCTTTAGAACGCTGAAGGTACGGAACGAGCCACATTGCACGAGCGGAAGCAGGCCCAGCGAGCTGCATATTCTTGACGTTGTAGCTTTCGCTGGAGGCCATCGAGTACTGGACACAGTGACGGGGATAACTTGTCCGAAACTCACAAAATATTCGCTGTTCGTTCCGGTGTAGAAGTGTATGTATGTATGTATGTATGTATGTATGTATGTATGTATGTATCTATGCATGTATGTATGTATGTACGTATGTACGTACGTACGTACGTACGTATGTATGTATGTATGTATGTATGTATGTACGTACGTACGTACGTACGTACGTACGTACGTACGTATGTATGTATGTATGTATGTATGTATGTATGTATGTATGTATGTATGTATGTATGTATGTATGTATGTATGTATGTATGTATGTATGCATGCATGCATGCATGTATATGTATGTATGTATGTATGGTGTGTTTGGTTTTTGGTTTTATTGGGGTTTAACGTCCCAAAGCGACTAAGGCTATGAGAGACGCCGTAGTGGAGGGCTCCGGAAATTTCGACCACCTGGGGTTCTTTAACGTGCACTGACATCGCACAGTACACGGGCCTCTAGAATTTCTGCTCCAAAGAAATTCTAGCCGCCGCGGCCGGGATCTAACCCGCGTCTTTCGGGTCAGCAGCCGAGCACCATAACCGCTGAGCCACCGCGGCGGCATGGTGTGTATGTATGTATGTATGTACAAATGTATGTATGTATGTGTGTGTGTTTGCATGTATGTATGGTGTGTACGTATGTATGTGTGGAGGGGGAATCGCGCCCGCCCGCCCTGAATGACCACCCCCGTACCAAATCTGCATGACGTCAGCGCAGGTACATCACTGCACAGCTCTCCGGACCAAGAGATCAATTAGGCTCAAGCCCGTAGGAATAGCATTTTTATTGAGCTTCATGCAGATGAACGCGACGGTTATCATTGACGAAATATACAAAACAGACAGCCGCGTCATTTACCAAACAAAAAAATCCTCTCGTAGTGATCGGTCAAATAAATGAGCTGGCTGGCTCCTTGTTATTTTTATAATGCAGTGCCTACAGCAGCGGTCAACAAACAAAAGCCTTACTGAGCGTAGTGACACGGGCCCTAGAAACTCGCCTCTATCGAAATTCGACCGCCGCGGCCGGGATCGAACCCGTGCTTTCGGGTCAGCAGCCGACATAACCGCCGAGCCACCGTGGTGGGTGCATATGGCAGGTTCTCTCAGAACATGAATGGCAGTTTACCATTACCCCTCAAGAGAAAAGAATAAAGCAGTTGTATCTTAACGGTACTCACTTACGGGAAAGAAACCTGGAGGCTAACTTAAATGGTTTAGCTTAAGTTCCGGACAACGCAGCCAGCTATAAAAAGAGAAATGATGGGTGTAACATTAAGAGATCGGAAGCGGGTGGAGTGGGTGAGAGGACAAACACGGGTCAGTGACATCCAAGTCGTATTCGAAGGGGAAGAAATGGGCTTGGGCAGGGCATGTAATGCGAAGGAAAGAGGACTGCTGGTTACCAAGGGTAACGGACTGAATTGCGAGAGAAGGCATGCGTAGCAGTGGGCGGCAGAAAGTGAGGTGGGCATTAAGTTTAGCGGGGATACGGTAGTCGCAGCTGGCAAAGGACAGGCTTAATTGGAGAGACATGGAAGAGGCCTTTGCCTGCAGTGGGCGTAGTGATGATGATGATGATAGCATGGCAGTAGCATGTATAAGAAGTTTATAGACACTGTCTAGACCATCCTCGTAAGGGTACAACGCTTCTTAAGGACAACTTTCTATCCGGTCGACTCGTCAGCGTGTCTTCTCCCGGGGTGCAGTGTAGCGCCCTGCAGAAAATGTTACCCTGAAGCTCGCAGTGGCTGTTGACGCTCATTGTGCTTTCGATTTGCCGTTGTTTCTAAATGAGCGACCAAGGAAAGGCAAGTTTATTCGGTTGGCATTCCGTGAAAAAATGCTGAGGCTTTCGGTGTTTGCTGGTTCCTGAAGCGCACAAAGCCGGGGACTGGTAGAAGTGTGGACATTCACAGCGCTACCAGAACCGACGATATAAAACCAAGCAGCCCTACAGAAGGCGCTTCGTGGTATTTGCGGAACGCTCGGGAAACGATCCGCTGATGTTGTGGCCGCCTTCGGTTTACTCCCCGTTCATGGTCGCTGTTATACGTGTAGAATATCGACATCGGTCCTGCAACGCATGCGAATTTCGCTGATACCTCAGCACAGTCTGCATTCTCGCGGCAAAAAAGCGCTCATCGGCTAGTCCCCCCAAAAAATGGTCTATAGACTGTCTATTGACATGTTATAGACAGTATGGCCTTCCTATAGACATCTATATGTGTTTATTCATGGTCTATAGGCTCAGTATAAAACATTCTTCCAAAAGCGCGTGGCCATATATCTACAGATTATTTATAGACCGTCCGTAGGATTTGATTTGCCTCTAGACTACTCCATAGAATTTCTCTATAGAAAGGCCATAGTCTCTATAAGCACAATGTTATGGAAAGTCTATAGAGTGTCGAAATGATTGCAAGACCCTCCTTAAGGGAGCAACTCTCTTAACCGCAAACTGAAACTACGGCTCAATTATATGCAGACGAATCCTCGAGAAGGCGGGAAAAAACTCGCCCCTCATATCGCAGCAAAGGTCTGAAATCGCTCGCGTCTGCTCTTCTCATCTCCGTTGGGCTTATTATGGGAGGGTACGGCGCGCCGTTCCTAGAATCAACGCGTGTTGGTTCGAAACAAACGCCGTCCGCCACCAATGCAGCGCTGGTTGTGCTTGTGCCTCGTTCACGAAATGCTCCGCCAGCCTAAGCCTCTTGGCCGAGCCCTTCCCGTCTCGGCGTGTTGTGACGTTAGAATTTTTTTCCGTGGCTGCATGTAAGGAACCTAGGCTCTGTCTCTCATCCTCGCCTGTGTCCTACGTGCAGTTCAACGAAGACGTCATGGATGAGTTGGCGAACGATTATGTGGACAGCATCCTACCCGACCTGACCACGGTGATCTCGTCGAGGGACAGGGAGTCGTCCCTGCCCAGCAGCACCTCCTGGGCTCACGGCGACTCGGACTCCGCGAAGCGACGCCGCGGTAAGAGAAACATGTGCCACTTTAGAACACAGCTTTCGCGGTCATTAGAGCTGCTGTATTATAAGTACCTAGAGCTTCGCGTAGGCCTGCCAAGTTGCCGCAGAAAGCATCCAAGTCATGCGGAAAACCCGTACTTCACGTTTGCAGGAGACGCTATACCACGCAACTCGGACGAAGAAATCACCGAGCGATTACCATCTGCTGTCTCATTCCCGCATAGTTTACCGTGGATGCTGCTGATTATTATAAATATACCGAGTGAAAGCCTTCGGAAAACTTGCCTCGCTATGCTGCTTTGCCGCATGACTTGGACGCTTTTTGCGGTCCACAGGGCCTGTCTTGAAGCGGCATATATCTTGCCCTTAACACCACTATTACTCTAACAATGTTCTGTGAGACGAGAATGATGCCTCTCCTGCTCCACTGGACTTCGACGGTGACGTAAATGTCCCGCCAAGCGGCTCAAAAGCAGACCCTATGTCCTCAATCTTTTGACCGACCCTGTACTTGATTAGTAAGTGTAGTGGTCAACAGCAACTGGCGCCATCTGTAGGCCACATTCTGCGCGAGTACGGTGATAGTGATAGCACGTGCTGTTTCAAATGCGCTGCACATGCCTGTGCAATAGTTTCTCCGCTCCCGTCGACTGGTTATGACGGACACTGAAAATCTTCGCTCTGGGACAAACGTTCAGAATTACAAGCTGTATTTCAGAATGTTCAGCGCCATGCGGTTCGCCGTGGTAGCCACGCAAACTAAAATCGGGTGCTCAACGCGCGGGCAAGTTCACCACCGCTGCCAACGCTGCCAAAATTGGAGGGGGCACTTAAACTCCACCATAGGGGTGTGGCATGCTATCTTTAGTAGGTTAATGTGCGTGTATGCTGAATTGGTAAATCCTACTTGAGATTCGTAGATGGCGGCAAGTCCTCACATACCACGACCAGAGCAGTGCGACAGCGGTTAAATGATGCGCCACTGCACTGGCTGGTGGCGCTTTCCACCCTAGCCACCCGTCAGGAATTTGCAACCCATGTTGCTGTTGCGCAGCAACCTTTTCAGGCATCTGTTGGAGCCCAGCTGAAGCGGTTGCTAGGCGACAAACCCTCAAGGTCGTTTGGTAGCCGCACCGCCACGAGCATACGCGGCGAGCCGAGCTCGAGTAGTGTTGATTTCGCAACAAAAAAAGAGCGGTGATAGCACCGTGCTCTCGCGCAGTTGGCAGCGCAGCTGCTTTGTTCGCGCCGCACGGGTTCGAATCCCAGTCGCGGGAAAATTTATTTCCTCTGTTTATTTAGTCAAGGTCAAGGCTTCAGTGGAGAATCGGCTTTTGCAGCTTTGGTCGTGATGTAGAGCTTACGCCCTGAAAGGCAATTAATAAGAGTGCGATCTGGTTAGACCTCACGGGGAAGTGCATTAGCTATCTCATTCCACTTTGTTACTGTGGGTCGAAAGAAGGAAAACTTGTCTGCTTTAGCGAATGTAGAGCTAGAAAATTAGGGCCGGGATGCCGAGTTTGTCTAGCAAATAACGGCGTTCAGTATCATGAGCTCTTCAGACCGAGTTGTATGCCTATTATCTAATGAAAGAGAAAAAAAATTGCAACCTAAACTTTCTATTTCGAACTTCAGATCGCTTATTACAAGCTAACTGGTTGCAAGTTGTACGCGACTGTTGTACATTAATTTTTGCATGGTACTCTCGTTGCTTTAGAAAGTTGTAGCGTTCATGAAAATGCCTCATGCACTCTCAGCATGAATACACCTATAGGAGAGTAAACGTGGGTAAGCTGTCTACAAGCGGGCACCCTTTTATAAAAGGTAGTGCGGTGAAGGACAGCTTACCCCCTTTCAACTCCTTATTGTTCAGACCGTACCCGTTGCATGGCATTTCAATGACCGCAATGTGTCACGTCTCTCCTTGTGTAGCCAGGGCCGAATTTGTGATGGGCGCCCTCCGCCCCACTTAAGTCCGGCCACGGAATTGGGCAGACTGACAAACTAAGGAGGGCTGTCTTGGTTGACGGAAGGAGCTCAACGCGCAATTCTTGGCTGCTTTTCGCGTGTGAGGAAACACTTCCGCTAAGCCTCGAAGTGAACTCTAACCGTGGCATCACCTGGCGTGGTCGGGCAGCTTCTTCAGCGCCCGCCAAGCGTTCCAGAAGCTCCCGCAACATGGCGAGCCCCGAAGACAAGTGCACGGTGCCCAAACTCCCTCCGGGTCCCCTGGCCGAGCTGCTCCCTGCTGGCACCGAAGTTCGCAGGCCTCCGGGAAAACTGGTTCAGCTGGTGGCACAGGTCGTCCACGAAAGTCCGCAAAGGGCGCTCCGTGTACAACATGTGTACAAGGCGCTCCAGTGAGTACTTCGCTCTCTTTCTTTGGGAAGGGGATGGGGTTGTGCAGACCTCCGGCTTGAGTGCGAGAAGCGGCTACTGTAAGGACACTTGTGATTCGGTAAAAGCCGGTTCAATTGCCAGTTGTGTACCAGTCCATGACCGACAGAAGTTGGGCAGGTGGTTCTTGATAATCACAAAGTAAACAGGAGAGGGGAAAGACTCGGGGTGCTTTCCAACGTTTCGACAAGAGGTCTTGTCATCGTCCAGACGAAAGCAAGTCTTCTTGCCGAAACGTTGGCATGCACTCCGAGGTTTTCCCCTCTCTTGTTCACTTTCTGGTAGGTGTGTACCTGTGCTTAGGGCGCTGTCATAACCAACCGTCCTGTTCGCTTCTGTGAGCCTGTGGCCTGCACAGGACGCTTTTGACCGCTGCTTCCACTGGAACGGTACAGTCACATGTCTCATAGTGAAAGGAAACAGAAAGAGCATTCAGGACTCGTCGTCCACGAGGTTGGTTAGTAGCCCGCCTGTCAAGATCTTAAGGCACAGAGAAATGCTGCGCGTGCGGAAGTTGTTTAACTAGGAATCAATCTTGGCAGCGGCGAGTCGAATTTCGATGCAGGCGAAGTTCTAGAGGCCCGTCTGCTGTGTAATATCAGCGCACGTTAAAGAACTCTAGTTGGACAAAATTTCCGCTGCCCTTCACTACGGCGTCCCTCATAGCCTGAGTCGCTTTGGGACGTGAAACCTCAATAAACTATTAACCTGTTTAACTAAGAACAGTGAACTGCGTTAAGTCCAGAGTTCGACGAAACTTCGTGTGTGGAGGAAAGGGCTCGTTAAATGGCAGTATGAAAACTAAAACAAATACCAATCAGTTTCAGTTTTTATTTTGTCCTTTGGAGACTGCACGTCAACTAGTACACTTTTGCTTTTAAGTTGTTTAGGCTGTTCAGTCTGAGTCAACCTTGTGTAGGACACTACCGCCCTGCAAGCAGGCACCTTCCTACAGCAGCTAGGTTCTTGAGGAAACAAGCACCGAAGTAGTGCGCTGCAAGTAAGGCGGGCACAATAGCTTTACTTAAAGAACAGTGGCTGCATGCTTCGTAATAAGAGTATTTATTGTTTTCCGCACACTCCTCGGGGGCACTACATAGGCTGACGGCGAATGTGTCTGGGCTTAACCCCGTCATTGGTAACAAGGAGCAGTATGCTGTCTGCCCAGCTTTTTTTGTCTTAACTGCCCCTTTAACGTGTCTTGGTGTAACGACCGTCAAACGAAATCTCAAGAAGGCGTTCTGGTTCGGAATCCCAGTTGCTCGCTCGACCAGTCTCCTTTCCATGGACATAAGCGCACTGTGAGAAAGTATCTCAAGTAAACGAAGATAAGCTTTCTTCTGGTCTAAGACCCCATTTAGGGTTAGTGCGCCAGCCCGTTCTGTGCAGCAGAGTATTGCATGCTTCACAAAGTTAAACCTACTGCCATATAACACCCAAGTCTCTTCTTTAGAAGCGGCGTGAAGCACTTGAAAGGAAATTTCCGGAGCCCTTCGCTACGGCGTCCCTCATAGCCTGAGTCGCTTTGGGACGTTAAACCCCAATAAACCAAAGCATTTGAAGGAAAAGGCAGAACCCAGTTCGCTGCAATCAGCGCTTTAGGTCTTGCTCTTTGAAGTGTGCCGCGCAGTTTGCAGCGAGTGCTGATCACAGAAGCATCCCCTCGTTTGGAGACTGTACAGGGTTCGATTCCCGGTACGGGCGAGGGCTCAACGGTTTTCTAGGGGCTGCGGCTCTCTCACAGAGGGAGCACTGGGAAAACGCACTCGAAATGCACTCGAAATGCACTCAATGCAAACATGTCCACTTAGGTTCACATTGTTTGGCTCAATCCCTAAATGCGGATCGGTCTGCAGTGGCACCCCAGCTCGGACCCGTTTTTCCTGTTACGCCATCTCGGCTAAAACCGGACTTGCCATGAAATAAATCTTCGCAACCTAAAAGGGAATATAACAAGTCTTGGCCTATGAGGTTAAACGTCAAAAAACTTCCAAAAGAGGAATCCATGGCTGTGTATGAATGAAAGCGAAAAAGACTATCACGCAACTAACGCGATGGGAGGCGGCGGAGGCAGCGTTTTTCTCTTTTATTAAAAAAAGAACAGCACGTGGATCTTCTATGTACAGAAGGTCGCCTCAGCGCGTGTATTGGCGTGAGAGACAGCAGTCCTAGTCTAGTGTCCCCGTGTGTCGCATTGCCGTCATGTTCCCGCTTTTCTGCTCCCCCTCACTGCAGGAACAGGTATCCCTACTTCAAGTTCATGAACGCCAGGCAGGTGGAATCCTGGAAGGTGAGCGAAGCTCCAAGACGGAGTGGCAGATCTGTACTGATATCCGTTAGACGTCCTGAGGATACTTGACATGTCCTGCGGATCTTCACTTGGGTTTTAGCGGCCATTCCGTGTGCCAGAACGTTTCAGTTGAGACGGGGGAGAGCTGTCACTCTCCTTAGAAGATGAGAATTGGATCAATAAGCAAAAACAGCAGCGTGTATGTGTGTGTGTGGGGGGGGGGGGGGGGGGGGGGGGCGGCGGTGGGGTGCAGTGAATAAAGAGAGATGAGCATAAACTAGGAAATCAAAATACGAATATAAAACTTGACTAAACTATTTTCGGATGATCGATATACCATAAAATCTTAAGTATGACGCGAAGAACAGGGCGGTTTAGGTGGGTAAGCGGAAAGCTTAACGCGTTGTTTGTGCACAGGCAAAGCGATAAGAAATGCGAATAAAATGCAGACTCGGTGACCAAAACATGCCTGTACCCCGAGCCTTCAACCTGAAAAGAGTTCTGGACGGATTTTTGGCTCTGTGTAACAGTCGAATACACTCCTCTTCTTGGACATACTGAACTTTTTTGCGCAGCAAAAGGCGCACTTTTCATTTAGAAAAATGGATGTAAAAAGGAACTTTCTTCCCGCTATAAATACTGCTAAAATTGTTATCGTCGGTTATGAACTGAACTTCAGTATTGCCTGCTAGATGTGCATTACTCTGCAGCATAGACTTGACAGATCTGGTAAATAAAAGCGCCGACGTTGTCACAGTTTCCGTTTGAAAATGGCCGCTGAGAGCGACATTTGTATTTAATTTTTGTCTTTCCAAGCTAACAGAGGAACCGTTTCTAGCGAAAGTTGCCTTTTTTTCACTAGAAGGCGGTAACCTTACATGCTGGCCCATTTCGATTCGAAAATTCTAGAGGCCCGTAAACAGTGCTCTGTGAGTGCACGTTAAAGAACCCCAGGTGGCCGAAATTTCTGGCGCCCTTCACTACGGCGTCCCTCATAGCCCGAATTGCTTTGGGACTTTAAAGCCCTTTAAACCAAACCAAACCATCGATTGCGCGCTGACTGAACGGCTGTGTTTTATAATGCTTTTGCTATCTTCATCACGATTAGCGGGAACACGAGAGTACATGGCTTCGCGTGCCTCTAGACCATTCTAACTGGACCGCCAAGAACCAGCGTATATTCGCAGCGCTCGCATGACATCCACTGTTCACATATGCACTGGTTCCTCGCGGCGCTGCTATAATACACTGGTAGTAAGCGAGGCTGCGCGCTACCCTGTTCCCGTTAACCACGATGAAGGTAATAGAGACGTCCCCACTCACCTGTCAAGGAGCGTTCGAACGGCGCACCGGTGCGCACTGGCGGTACTTGAGAGCACCGTAGGGCTGGAAACGTCACCATATCGGGCATGAGCGATCGCATCAATCACGGCTTACTTGTCGTGTTTGTGAAAACCCGCATCCAGCCCTGCAGGTGGCGACGAATGTCGCAAACACACCGCACCGCTCCAGTGCTCCATAGACTAGTGTATGGACACGTCTGTACCTATGACAGCGGCGGCCGCCTGTTTGAAATCCGCTCCTGTGTCCACTGTCGCAGAGCTCTATACGCCACGCACTTTTCCAAAAATGGTTCGTCAAGGTGTACCCAACAGCGGCTGACCAGGCCGGCCCCCGCACCAAGAGCAACTTCTGGCGAGTCAACTACACCGAAAGGCAAGTGCGCCTGCGCAGTGGTGAGCTGCTGGTTGGCGGAATGCGATAGCATTAGAAGCCTCATCGTGCAGACAAGGTTACGGCGTAAGCTAAATTTCGCCCCGCTGATTGGCCTGAAGGAGGAGGCGTCACCAGGCAGGGCGATTCCCGTTAGCTGTAATAAAGTGACGTCACCGGATGGGAGGACTGCCGTCCACTGGAAAGAAGAGACGTCACCAGATCAGAAGTGACGTCACTTCCGGTGAACACATTAACAGCCGCTAAGGCTATCGCACTGTCGACACACAAGCGAATTAGGTGCCCCTGTGAATATTTTCTTTTTGTGCCGGTTAGAGGAGGCAGTTTCGGCAAGTAAAACCCCTATCCTTTCATCCTTTATAACTCTCTCGTTTGCTTGTCTTCTGGCCTACTCGGCACCCGATGTGTGACAGCTAAAAGGCCTCCCGTTATTATCGTTATACACCACGAAAAAAGGGAGAGGAAATTTTTATTTTCTCTCTCTCTTTTTTTGAGTCGGCAATTCGTAGAGGAGAATTCACCGTAGTCATCTCAGCAACCTCGGATCTTTCTGACCGTAACAAGTTGCGAAACTCGACAGCCGTATTCGCGAGAGGAAGATTGTCTCTAGTTCATTGGTCAACGTCGGAGGAATATTAAAGAGACCAAAAAAAATACACCCAACACACGGCAGCAGGCCAGCACCCCCACTCACCTCTTTAACATCCTAACCGTGTGTCCGCGTCCTTTTGAGCTAGTTCATATGACTACCGGCAGGGTGCAGACAAAGAACCGCTAGCCATTGTGGCGCATCTCTCTCCTCCTCATTGGGTATTGCGTACATTGCATTCGGGCTACCGTTTGTGGCGTAATGCGCTGGCACTCGTTGTAAGGGGGAGGAGTGTGACAACGAAAAAAAGGCATGCTCGACTTTCGGTGTGCCGTTCGCCAGTTTTATACAAACGCCACTTTTTTTTGCATTTACTAGTAACCTCGAGGTACTACTGGGATTGCACAGGGGAGCGGCATATTTAACAGCAACAAGAAACTGGGCAGTAAAGCAAAGTAAAAGTTACTGTACCATTTTGCGATGTTGACTAACGTATTCCTAAAATGTTGGCGGTTTCAACAAGGGCGACGAGTCTAGCAAGGGGGTTCAAACGCCGGGATGCGCGATGGAGAAAACTGTCTGAACAGCCCTCACAAGCTGCCACTTCTTCTACCCTCTCCGTTGCACAGGCCGCATGAATGGGACATGCCCGAGGAACCGCAGTGCAGAACGGTCCAGGAGGGTGTCTTCGACCAGTCGCTGGCTGTTCTGCTGGAGCCGTTCTACTCCCCGCTCTTTGCGCCATCGCCACACCCCCAGGAGCCGCCGTTCGGCTTCGGGGAGCCCCAGCAACCGATGCCGTCAGTGTGGTCGCAGCAGCTGGACATGAAGCTTGGCCTGCTGACGCCCGAGCGATCTCCTCCTGCTCAGCAGCAGATGCACCTTGCAACACCGTGCAAGGTGTTGCTGTCACCAGAAACGGATGGACCGCAGCAGGCGCAGCCGGAGCCGAAGCAGCTGAAGCAGCCGAAGCAGCAGCTGGAACCGCAGCAGCCGAAGCAACCGAAGCAGTGGAAGCAGCCGAAGCACCCGAAGCAGCCGAAGCAGGAACACCAGCAGCACCAGCAACAGCAGCAACAGCAGCAGCAACATCAGCAGCAACAACCGCAGCAGCAGCAACAGCAGCAGCCTGTCGCGTGGCCGAACCCGACTCCTCCACCACCGTCGACTCCGCAGTCATACAGCGACGAATCCTGCTTTGGTTCCCCCCGCTGGTACCTGCCCACCTGGTGCAACGGCATTGACGAGATTTCGATTGGCTCCCAGTCGGGCCATTTTAGTGCTCAAGTAAGTACTCGGCACATCTAGTCACGTGGGCAGATGACAACGCGAAGTGTGCAAGAACGGGATGAGGCACAATGGGAAGACAGTTTCAATCGTACACCGATGGAAGAGGCGGTTAAACGCGACAGTGTTCAGGGAGCCGATCAGCGGAGAAGCCGGCGTTGTTGTATTTCCTGGCGTTGTAACTGAAAAATCGTGGTTGGGCGAGAGGGTACTGACGTGTCTTTGCGCGGGCCATCTGAACACCCCTCAACGTTCACAAAGAACAACGGTGATGACGCCACTACACAATTCCTCATTATTCTGCATGGTCGTGGCGTGATCCCTCCACCATTAGATAGTGGATCTCAAGGAACAAAAGCAATTGCACTGAAAAGTAAAATGGTCGGGCCGAAACAGCTACTCCCTTAGGTCGAGAGCAGGGGACGCTACGGCTCGATCACACAGAACTTTTCGCCGGACTTCGTTCAAGGGAGGCCTTGTGTGTCCTGTGGTAAATGAATAATTTTAAATATTAAGAAAACAAAAATGAAAGTAAGAAACACTGAACAGAATCCACGTTTGCGACGAGATAAGGAAAAAAATCCACCGGGCCTTTTCACAGACCCTTTAACGCTGTCGCGTGGCACCCCTATGGCGAAGCTTAAAGGGACTCTAAAAGACCTTCCGAGGAGAGCACATCAACTCGCTCAATCACAGCTCCGTGTTGCGATCAAAACCTGAGCCAAATAATACACCTCTAAACGCAGAAGCGGACCAACAGCCATTCCCGGCGGCTTTTTTCAAGTTGCCGCCCTCCTCGGTCGCTCCCACCTGTGCACAGAAGCTGAGATGTAGCTATTGGTTGGACTCTTGCAGACTTACGGCAGATACCATGGCTGCGGTCCATAAGACACGTAGGTCCGGCGGGTCAGGATGGTCCACTCCCAGAGATGGGGCCAGCGGAGAAGCGCCTACCTTCTAGCGTGCAAAAAGTGGCGAGAGGAGAAGGAAAGGCGCGAAGACGGTGAAAGTCAAATTTCGAGTACAGATAACTCAGGCTCTGCAAAGCGCATTAAGAAAATTCTTGCTGGAGAATATTCGTGAAGCGGCGTGCTTTGACATACCAGGTATACCTCAACTTTATTAGACCCCCTTACACACCCCCTTTAAGTGTGTCCAAATTTTTTCCAGCAATGGGCTTTGACTGACTAACGATGATGATTGCACGCTGGATATTATGCAAATATCTCCTGTGCCCTATGGCAGAGACTCAAAGCACGCGACCCGATACTGGACTTGGGGGGACGCTTGTGGCTTCATCGATCTGTCACCGCTTCCTGAGTACAGTGTCGAGCATGACGGCCGGCCATTCTCGACGATAACGAGTCCGCTACTGCATTCGAACCTGCTACTGTCTCCGTCCTCTGTTCAGAACGCATAGAGCCGCGATATTTTGGATTGGTTTTGCCATCCTTGACTGTCGTCTCTTTGGCTATGGTTAGTTACTGCAGGGTCCACAGACGCTATACAAGTTGTGCAGGCTAACATTAGCCAAGGGTTAAAAACTGAAATATTTGAGGCAGGTCAGGAAACCACTTACATATACCTACCAACGGGCTGGCGCATCATAGACAATTTAAGTAATAAGCAATTAAGATAACTTTCCTAAATGCGTAAATATTGACTTTAGACAGCAAATGTGAATAGCAACGTTGGAGAGCACCTTCAGAAACCCCCATTCCACATATTTGCGATAAAGAAAGCCTCACGTGTATCTTTTTCTGAGCTCCAAAGAAAGCCCGCTAAACACAAAAAAAAATCAGGTGACTAGCGCATTCGCGCGCCACGATTGTGCTGGTCTCAACCGTGGCCTGAGTAAACGAAATCAGCAGCTGGCAAGGCGCGACGACCCCATTGCTTCGGCAGGCTGATCTGTCGACGGTGGTTGCGACGCCCGCGCGAGCAAGTCTGCAAGCGTGACGGTGAAACTACCGTCGACATTTGCGCGCTGGCTGTGGGAACCTATACCGTAACTCTACTTGTTCATGGTGTGCAGGGTTCGGAGACAAGGCCCAGCAGCAGGCAGTCAGTGTCCAGCCAGTGGTTGTCTTCGTATGCTCCGTTGCCAGCGTTCCTCGGCAGTCCGGAAAGGCAGCTGGATCACGTGGAGCCGCAGCTGCAACAGCCTATGAGGGACCAGGAGCTGAAAACGCAACGCTTCGTCGCGCCACCTTCACCCTCGATGTACCTGCGTCCGAAGCAACAGTGTCAGCAGCCGCCTGCGTACCAGTGTGAGTGCCGCGATGGGAGTTTCCCGCCTGCACTTGAACTGCGAGCGCGAATGCGTCTCTGTGGGAGTAAGCTGCCATCTAGCACACTCCCTTGGTAGAGGAGAGCTTACTGTTGTTGTTTTTTAATGATTTCATGTTCAGAGTTTTAGCCGAAGAAGCGTTGGCTGAGTGGCTTTAGCGTTCGCCTGTTGATCCCCAGGTCGCGGGAAAGAATCCCTGTCTGGACGCGATGCAACTACGAACAGAAACATCGTATGCGTTGTGCAGTTTATATGCACCTTAAAGGATCCGTGGATTTCTCAAATAATCCGCAGCCATCCACTACGGCGTCCCTCACAGGCCCCATGTGTCGATGCAGCACGTTAAGCCGTACGTACAGTCGGGGATAGAAGTCTCTGTACCACGTGCTCCTCAAACGAAGCCGATAGCTCTGCTATCAATTGGCGGCTGGAGACAACACTTGAGATGAAAGAACAAAATTTCTACTTTCACCTGCACAAGTGTGGTCTCCAATCGCCGGCTAATGGCGCAGCTATTGGCTTCGTTTGAGGAGCACGTGGTGCAGAGACTTCTTTACCCGACAGTATAGTCTTTGCGAAGTGTAACCAGGTTGCACGGTTGCTTCGCATTCGTGCAGTAGAGCCCTCACGGCGTCCCTTAAAATCAAAAAGTTCTTTGAAGGTGAGCAGAAATGTTCTCCTTTCCATACAGAGATTCATAGCTTGAGGTCTGGCATGATATCTTTTATATACGACTGAGAAGCAAACCGTGCAGTCTGGTTACTTTTGGCAAAGACTACCTACCGCTACCAAATCAGTGCCAAAATTATGCCGGCCGGGTACGTTTGCTCGCTTGTGACCTCGTGAGGCGAACTTGTGAGGCTATCATATAGCAGTGTGGAGGGTGAATGTACGAGAACAGCTAAAGGACACACATATGACAAGATAGATAACGCAAATAGAAGTAATTGCAAGAAGCATTTCACCTGGTCACTCAGGGGTCACTTAAAGGTACGCACTAAAAATAGTGTGTTTGAAATATGAAGAAAATCTTTTCACATCAAGTACTTAAAAACACACTGTTTAGTTAGCTTGTTAACTAAAACTGACTAATAACTTTTCAACTACACAAAGACACACATGGTGGTGGTTAATGGCAATGGCGAGTTCATGGATATGGGCAGGACGATGCCATATCAGTTAAAGAAACAAAGAAAAAACTCGTTTCCAAAGTTTTTCTACAAAGTCTTCTTCAAACACAGAAAAATTTCGTGGCTCTCTGTGCACAAAAACCTTAACGCTGCGGCCCGGGTTGGCAAAGTTAAGATTCAACGTACCAACGGCCATAACCTTAATGTATGAACATATTTATATCTTTAATTTTTAGCGGTTAAGTGAAATTTATACTTATGAATTAGTTCATGCTTTAAGGTTATGGCCGTTGGTATTGCTTGGTTGTATCGAGAAGTTTTCTTGTAAAGCGAAAGTTTCACTGGCATAAGTCAAGCCAAGATCATCGGCGCCGCAATTTGACCTTGAAGTGGTGGGGGCGGTGGAGGTGTGGCAGCCACCTGACATATCACGTCACTCCCCGAAGCTGTAACAGCCCGCCACCGCGGTGCCGACCGCCGCCTTGGTCACTCATCTCCAGTAGGTGGCTGGATGCCGCATTCCCGCTTTCCAAGGCGACCAGGAGTGAAGCCACCGGAACTTCGGCGGCTTCTCCCGGAAGTAGGGTGTCTGCTGTGTTTTCATGCAAAAAATCGCGTCTTTCGCCCTTTCGATCTCAGTTTTTTTGCGTTGTTCTCGTGTAATTCCTGCAGTTGTATGAAAGCAACAAGCAAGCTGAACGCGAGAAATTTGAGCACTGTGTGCAGAACCCTGTAATTTTTGAGGAACCGAAGAAAACAGGCATGCAGGTGTCACCCTGCCGCGGCAAAGGTGCATTAAACACCATGTTCTTGTCTAGTCGTCAGTCGACGAACCTTTTTTTCTTGTCGGCAACCGCTGTTTGAAACACACCAGGTCATGAGGTTCCATTGCTGTCGTTGCGTTCTAGTGCAAATTCTTACGAGCTATTTCTCTTAATTGTTTATTCTACGCCGCTTAATCTTTCACCTCTCCCTTGGTGTGACACATCGCAGGTTCCAGCGGCTCCCAGGGCTTCTACAACGGTCAGAGCCCCCGTAACCTCGACGAGCTCAGCAGGGGCTCGCACTCTCAGCTTTGGAACGAGCACCTGTACGCCAAGAAGTCCGACCCAGGTGCTTCCTACGGAGCGTGCGGACCGCTGGCCCCGCTACCGTTCCTGTGCTCGCCGCTACTTACGCGCGACTCGCCGGTGCCACCGACCAGCGGGGGCTACGCACAAACTCCGCCACACCAGCAGCCGGTGCTGGCTCCTGGACAGGAACTGCATTCGCGGCCGGAATTTCCCTTTTCACCTCGGCAACTGCATCAAGAGCAGGAGGCAATGATGCCTCCGCAGCAGTTCCTTTCACGACCGGGACCACCACGTTCGCGAGAGGGAACCCTGCCGCCTCCGTCCCCGAAGTTCCTGTGGCCACCGCAGGAACCCCCGATGCCACGGGGACTCACTTCGCCCACTCCACAAGGAGAGACGGGCCGATGGTGTGCGGGGCCAATATTATGGCCGCGATCTGGGCCGCACAAATTGCCGCATGCGCCTTACGCACGCGAGCCAGTGTTTTCGGCGATCGCGGCGCCGAGGAGGATCTTCATCGCCGACGACGGGACGTGGCACATCCTGGGGTATCCGGCGTTTCTCCAGAGCCACGATTACTCATCCCGGGTCGCGTGGTATTGGGAAGACTGAATTCCCGCGGACGGCGCTTGTTATTGGAGAGATTTAGCATAGCGGAGACTTATTAGCGTAGACGTATACCGGTTTGCCGGACCCCTCATCCTCAGTGCCATGGGTGGGGCCAGGCGCATGCCAAGGTCGCGTCCGGTAAACCGGTATACATCTGCCCTTGTACATCACCGCTGTGCTAAATATCCCCATTAGCTCACTCCGCCGCGCAAAAAAAAAAAAAAAAGAGTGCTAGCGCTTTTTTTTTTCCGGTGCACGGGTGGTGACTCCGGTTGCCGAGATTAGTGTCGTGTCCTCATGATTCTATGTAGAGCAGTGGTTAAAAAGTGTGAATTTTCAGACTACGCGCTTTTAAACGTCTCACAGCCGGTGTTCGAGTATTGCGGTGAGTGTGTGACTTTATCAGCGAAATGAAAGCGAAGTATTATAGTTCAGACTCTGACCCTATGGCGATGTCATGTGTCGCTCCGGAAACTCGTTAATCGTTTAGGTTGTTTTATAGTGTGTCGGCGAGAAGCCAAATTTCGAAGGTGGCGCTCCATCACGGCCAGGTGGTAGCTTTTGCATGCATTAATTGTTTTTAGTATTTCCGATTATATTACTACTTGTTTAATCATTCCTTGTCATGGATCAAGTGAATTAATTTCTCTATCTTTCCCTTAATTTCATGTGCCTTAATTCGCTGTCCAGAGTGCTGCTCGTCCATATATAGTACGTTTCTGAAGTAAGAGCTGGCAGTGATCAGGTGATCAGGCAGTGATCAGGCAGTGATGCGCCGGTTCTGAAGTTTTCGTTGTGTGCCGTCAGGAGCTGGCATTTTGGGGCGATTTTCGGTTTCCGCGGGCTCGCTTTCTTCTTTGGTTCCATGTTGTATTATAGTTGCATGACCTCAGCTACTTTTTTAATCTATGTTGTGTTATAGTTACATGACTTCAACTACTTTTTTTTTAGTTTTTGTATTATAGTTGCATCACCTAAGCTACTTTTTTTTTTTAGTTTTCATGTCTGATGTTAACATGGTCCGTGGCCGTCTTCAAAATAATTACTGACCACTTTTATGCCACTTAATTCTCTTGTTTCTTTTATTCGTTTATAATGCTAAACTTGTTATCCATAATGCGCCAGCATGACGTCATTTTTTATTTCCTGTATTTGTTGTGTGCAGTTTTGTGTATGATATGCTTTGTTCGTATGTGTATCTGCTAAGCAATGCAGACAGCGCTCGTTTTAAGGAATAAAATTTTTAAAATCAAACAAAAGGCTGGTTTCGTTTTCTTGGCAACGAATTGTCTCAGCCGGAGTGTCGCTTATAAGGTCATCCTGTGACCTCTTCGGCAACATTTTGAGGTGATAATTGCATTACGTCCTTTAGCCGTCGCGGTGGCTCAGTGGTTATGGTGCTCGGCTGCTGACCCGAAAGACGCGGGTTCGATCCCGGCCGCTGCGGTTGAATTTCTTTGGAGGAGAAATTCTAGAGGCCCGTGTACTGTGCGATGTTAGTGCACGTAAAAGAACCCCAGGTGGTCGAAATTTCCGGAGCCCTCCACTACGGCGTCTCTCATAGCCTTAGTCGCTTTGGGACGTTAAACCCCAGTAAACCAAACCAAACTAAGCCAAGCATTACGTCCTTTAGACCTCCCCCTCTCTGCTACTTGGATTCGCCTAGCTTCGCTCAGATAAGGGGTCTTCTGAACTGACGACACATTTTTCGCCCTGTTCAGCGTAGGCACCACGCAGCTCACTTCTGTAAGAATTACGATTATCTCGCGTCAATAACAGTAGAGACCACAGGTGTTCAAAAGCGCCCATTGTATACGTGCATCGGACATCATGGCAGACATAGTGGTGATCCACCTATAGCTTTGGCCGTGAAGGCTATTCTTACAGTGCAGTGATGTCGCTGCAGGCTATGTTACCCTATAAATATGACTAAGGCTATGAGAAACGCCGTAGTGGAGGGCTCCGGAAATTTCGACCCCAGGTGGTCGAAATTTCCGGAGCCCTCCACTACGGCGTCTCTCATAGCCTTAGTCACTTTGGGACGTTAAACCCCATAAACCAAACCAAACCTATTCCAGCTGCGGTGGCTTGGAGGTTATGTCCCTCGGCTGCTGGCTCGGAAGACGCCGGTTCGATCCCGACCGCGGCGGTCGAATTTCAGTGAGGGTCAAATTCTAGTGGCTCGTGTTCTGTGAGATATCAGTGCACGTTAAAGAACTCCAGGTGGTTGAAATTTCCGGAGCCATTCACTACGGCCTCCCCCACAGCCTTTGTCGCTTTGGGGCGTTAAACCCCCATAAACCATGAACCTTGCAAGTCATCATAGGCTATGCGGCTGGATTGCTCCTGAAGTATGGCAGATAGAAGGTGCAGAGAGAGAGGAAAGGCAGGTTGAGGGGTACTCGAGCACCATCCCCTCTGGAGGTTATATCTGTCATAAGGTATAGAGCAAAGTTCATTGGCTGTATATTATTCACAAAGGCTGTACAGCTTATTTAAAAAGTAAGTAGTCCAGGGGCTTTGCTTCTATGCCGTCTAGTGGGGCCCTTGTAGATCCCGTGGAGGCGCTCAAGTTTATACAGGTGTGCAGGCCAGTTGCTTTCGCCAAATCAAGGTTTGGAACGCTGGCTGCTGAAACCGATGCGCGCAGTACGGCCTAAGAGCAAACTCCTTGGATTGACGCATGGGTTAACGTGGTTTCACACCATCGTGCTCCGTACCGCGGTTTCATAAGTTAGGATAATACGTGTCTTAATCGATGTAGCGCCCCCGATTCCAGGACCGGAGTGCTCTGCCGGATTGGCTTCGATTCATAACAATTTCGTGCCTCGTGTAATTTCTTCTTTGAGACATCTCGGTGGTTCACAGGTCAACGAAGTTCGGTATCTAAGCACGACGTCGCAGGATCGAATCTCGGTCGCGGCAGCCTAATTCCCAAGGAGTCGAAACGCAAAAACCCAGCAAACCAAAAACCACTCAGAGACGTCTAGCTAGACGTCTATGAGAGGTTTTTGGTTTGTTGGGAATGGCCGTGCCTGAACTTGGCTGATCCAGGTTATACGGAGCGAAAGGCAACCGAACTAGTGGCCTATGTCGACGCGGAGACGTTGACAGTATCCGCCGCCCTATTCCGCTTGAGACACTCTTGCTGCCTGCGCCGCTGCTTCCCCAGACGTATCTCCCGTTCTTTATCGGCTTCATCAACTAGACGAGCCCTCTTTCGCGGCTTATCTTTTAGCTGACGCGGCGTTGTGCTGTCTGTCACAGGGATCACTAGGAGCAGCCCAAGGCGCCTCCAGTGCCAATCGAAGAACCTGTCCACCCGAAATTGCGTTCTGGGGCCAGAGCTAGCTAGCCCGGTCTCCCACCGCTCGAGAGAAGGAGCCGTAACTAGATCACTCGGAGGTGGCTCTATTTTTCAATCCCAGAGGATATGATCGTAGTTGGCTCGTTGGCCGCAGTATTTACTGTTGGGGTTGTATAGATAAGGATAACTGGACGCGAGGAGTGATGGGGTGCATATCAATCTCCTCTGTAGACGACGCCACGTAATCCCTTGTTCTTCAGCCAAACTTTTTACCGGAGGGGGAAAGTTGTCCTCTGTAGTTTAAAATGATTGGTTGTCTTCATAGAATCCTTCGTGAAATTCAGGGAGCCCAACTCATCCACTGTCCTGTCAAGAAACCTCGTGCTTTATTGTGGGCTGCCTCGTTCCCCGGATTCCCCGAACGGGCTGGGACCCACATCAGCTCGGAATAATTCGGTTAGACTTTGTTGGCGCTAAGGATTATAAGGGAGGTGTTTGTAATTCACCCTTTTGCGAAATTACTGATAGCCATTTTGGGGTCGCTGAGATAAATTGGTAAATTGGTTTTTGAGGAAAGGATATGCGCAGTATCTGTCTCACATATCTCGGCGGACACCTGAACCGCGCCGTAAGGGAAGGGGGAGGGTGGTAGTGAAAGAAGAAAGGGAGAAATAGGTGTCGTAGTGGTGATCTCCGGAATAATTTCGACCACCTAAGGATCTTTAACGTGCACTGACATCGCACAGCACACGGGCGCCTCTTGCGTTTCGCCTCTATCGAAACGCAGTCGCCGCGTTTGGGTTCTAACCCGGGTACTCCGGCTGGGTAGACGAGCGTCTTACCACTGAGCCACCGCGGCATGATGCTGTCTTGGGTATGCGCTATGGCGAGGACGTATCTGCACTGGCACAGCTTCAAATACGGCGCCAAATATGCCGGAAGTTCGTCATTCATAGCGATCACTATCATCACCAGCCCCGAGAACACTGTTCTTTGCTTACAGAATATTTACAAAACATTATATCGAGTGCCGGTCTCAGATTTGAAAGTTGAATATTGAGCTACCAAAGCTGCAATTTTAGTGTTTAGCAGGTATTAAAGCTGCCTCATTACAAAAGGGCTTTAAAAGATCTAGCGCAGCGTAGTGTAAATCTAACGCAGATGCGTGATGCAGCTTTGTCACGTGAATTTGAACTTCCGGGTCTTTTCTGTCGTTTGGTTTGCGTAGGCATTGCTTGCAGACGTGCGGTTTCGGTCTTTCTTTTATTAATACTGGCGCTCACACTGCTGGAAAAAGGATGTTGTGCGCTGCCGCAACCTGCAGAAACTTCATTGCAACGGAATGCAACATGTTCCGAGTGCCAGCAAGTACAGGGAACGGCAAGAACAGTGCGCCGTTGCGATCCGCTGGCAGACTGCCTGCGACGGTCAACCCTATGCTGTGCTTCGAGCATTTTGTTGGCGGCAGAGTTTGAGAGCGTTGTGGAAGTTGAAGAATTCGGTAAAGTAGGTTGTTTAACTCCTTGAGGAGCACCAATTTCCCGCTCGGAAGACTTCGGCTATGTGCGACAACCGTTCTCACATGACGGCGGCAGCACCGCGCGGGCCATGTTTGCAAATATATGCTGTTCGGCCTCCGTCAGTACAGCGTGACAACTTAAGATGTTAAAGGGCAGGACGATTATTCCTATACATTTGCGCTGAATGCGAGTAGCTCGAATTCATAGCTAATACTTAAGGCGTGGTTTGTTACTGCCGTCAGCTGTCGAAACGGCGACACCGCGGCCACGTACGGCGGCATCTCGTTCGCTGGCACTGCTCTGGTCGCAGTGTTAAGGCATGTTTACGAGCACTTGTAAGAGTTATAAATTGTTCTATGAGGCCATTTTCGCTAATTTCATGCTCAAACTGAAACACGTTTTCACCAGAACACTAGTCGACATGAGCATGCAGCAAGTGTCGAAAATTATAATTAAGCAACCTGTTACACATAAGTTCCCTGTTTGTGTGGACCCGCATGTTGTAGTAATGTTTCTTCGTTTCCTGTGTGCGGAGAGGGAGGCTGACAGACGAGGTGATCGCATTAGAAAGTGATAAGAATTATTAACCGCCTTTCTTTTCATACTCTGAGTTAGTAAGTTGGGAAAAGCTTCACTTCAGGATAACACAATTAAAAATAAATGGCAGCCAACATAGCCTAGCTGTTTTTCACCTTTCATTGTACAGAACTTAGTAGAATTGACATCTGAGACAAATGCTATAATACTGAACTCTCACTGTGCAGCAAAGTGTCATTCGCACACTGTTTATGTGCTGAACATGCATATGAAGTAAATAAATGTCTACATCTATAGCTTGCATATGTGATGCATTGCATGTTTGCATGTAGTAATATTGCACTTAATGATTGACTAATTGAGAGGTACATTGGTGATTTCAAGAAGTGCAAGATGCTACAAGGAAGGCAGAGGCTGGTCTAGTGGTCGTTGGGTTCATAACGATCAAGAGTAATAATCATGCTATAAAATTACGTTTTTTTATTAAAAAGCCAAGGAACGCATTGTGTCAGTCATTCCAGACTTTTTGGTATCACTAGTGTCTTAGGGATGGTTTATCAATGTGCAAGCTGTGCCGCATTGTTAATGCCAAAGCTAAAACTGGATGCAAATGCCTTTTGTTCAACATTGCACAAGACTTTGTAACAGGGCCTTGTAGAAGATTCTGAAAACAACTCGAATCAAGCTTCTGTGTGTGCTGTAAAAGCTGAAGCATGATATTTTTTTTATGCTCGACCATACTATTTATTATAATTTACTATTTGTCACAAAGATCTCCTGCATTAAACTCATTTATTACATGCTGTAGAAAATGCGCTGCGAAAGGTTTTGCAAGACAAAGATATGATGTTATACCTACAGGACAAGAAGAGTTTCTCGTTAATAGCTGAGAAACTTGCTCCTCTTGCAGTTCAACAGTAAAGCTGCCCACGTCAAGAGCTTGTTCTGCTTTTGGCTCCTGTTGCTTACTGTTTTGTCTTTGTGCCTGACTTTCTTTACGTTCAATAAAACTTCTTTTGGGGCTAGTTGGTGCGTTTTGAATCTAAGAAAAGGAGCAGCACCAAAGCATGCAAACACAGACAAAGAAAGGGGAAGAGACAAGCGCTGTAGTGCGTGTTGTGGTGCCTGTAGTGAAGCTCTGTAGCAGGCTTTGATGCCTTGTTTTGGCTTTAGGTTATTAAGAAAAACAGAAGGCAAGCTCATCTTTTGCCTAGCTGCTGCTAGTGTTGTTACTTACCTACCTTACCTTGAACATTG
Source organism: Amblyomma mixtum (assembly GCF_055824585.1). Lineage (NCBI taxonomy): Eukaryota > Metazoa > Arthropoda > Arachnida > Ixodida > Ixodidae > Amblyomma > Amblyomma mixtum. The sequence goes on from NC_143012.1 coordinate 48,907,849, forward strand.
TGCATACAGTGCGTAAGTTATACATCTCCACATTTCTATACATAGCTAGGCATCAACAGCTGAGGTGCCAATCATTGGCGACATCTGTCTGTACACAGGCTGGTGGTTCTCCTTCAACTAGGCTCAGAGCACGAAGTACACCACAGCAAAATGGCTAAAGGCTCTCCTCTGCTTTCATGGGAAGCAACATTGATTTTACATCCTTGAAGCTAGTGAATGTTCGAGATGACACAAAACAAAGCATTTATTTTTGTACATTTTTTTCATCTACCTAATGCAGCAACCAGCATCGGGAAATCGAGTACAGAAATTCTTAACATTCAGAGGTGCAAGTTAAATGTAAATGGCTTGTAATGTCCCACACCACCATGCAGGGTGTGAAATGCATTGCAGTGCAGTTGCATTGCATAACTATGCATAGTCAATTTTGTTTGTGCGAAAAGTTCTTGTGCATCCACCAAAGCTGCAGTAAGTGGACGCCTCTCACTGCTGGAATAGCTGCCATGTAACTTCCCATCTGGGCTCTTGGCGCACATAAGTGGAGGTTTTCAGCCACAAAGTCTCGGTGCATGCTTGTCGGGGCATAATTCGTACAGGCAGAAAGACTACAGTAGTGCTGAAAATTCAACACATTTGTAATGCAGTTGCATTTTTGCATTACAGCTCAACTAAAATTAAATCACGTGACAGAGTTGTTAAGAATGCCAGCTTCTGCAGTAATTATTCCATAAAGCATAGCAAATATTCAACGAAAGCAATTAAGCTGACAAGTACAGGAACCGACAATAAAACAGATTGTGCCCCTTACTAAGGTTGTAAAACCTTGATAAGTTCACAGACTTTCGAGAGGAACGAGAACAGAAAACTGGGCAAGTTGGAACGGATTCATCTTAAAGCAGCGCGATACGCAGGACGAGAGAAAGAAACACTCGTGCGCTCGTACGTAATGCTAGGCTGCGGTTGCTGGTAGTCCATATATTCAGCGCCTGGAAGCGCGAAACCTCTAGGAAATATGTACTCTAATATATATTAGAGAACTATGTAGCAGCCATGTGATAACCGCAACAAGAAGCGGACTTTTCAGCGAGTGAATGAAGCGTTCTAAACTTCAGCGGGCAATTTCCTCACTGGCGTCCCAGAACCCTCCTCGCAGCGCCGCCTCTCCTCCTCCGCTCTTTTCTCCCTTCTCCTCTTTTTTTCTTTCACGGCTGTCGCGCTCTTCGGTCTATTCCTCCGGCGAGTCTGCCTCCGCGCACCGCCGCCGCGAATCTGCGCGTCTTCTGAACCGCGGCCTGGTCAGCGCGCCTCTCAATGTGCTGACGCATGAACACGTAGGTGGTGGTGGAAACGTTTATTGCCAATGATGTAAATCGTAGGGGGCGCCTGGTTTGCCGCAAAAGTTTGCATAATTACGAGAATTGGTCTGGGTATCGGGCATGCAGCAGTATTGGGTATTGAGCAGTCCGGGTTTGTAGTTGTCGCCAATGTGCAGCCTGCGCTATGGTGAGGGACGGAGCGGGGGGTGCGTATTCCCTTCTTTTGTCTCGGTAATACGAGAGAATATCACGGAAGGAGACCAGGTAGTGCATTCCCTGCTCACGACAGTATGAGGCATTAAAGGCTTTCGCCTTAATAAAGCGATTCTGCTCGTATTGTCTTTCACAGCTGTTCTGCTCCTGGCGAGCTTCTAGGGCAGCCGGCTCGCGATTTTCGCGTTGCCCTTCGAGCCATTTGTGTGGCCGGCACGTTCCCCGCGCAAAGAAGGCGACTGCGCACGTACTTAAAGGGCCACTGACCAGGGTCCGGACATTTTTGAAAAACAAGCCCACTGCATAGATGAGGCATCGAAGATAACCTCTGCAAAATACTAGAGCCATGCGCGCCCCGAAAAGCTGCGAAAATTCAAATCAAAGCCCGTTCGTTCTTTCCTTCCTTCAAAAACGGGCCCCGCCCACTACTCTGCACACCGCTGACGTCAAGGGTGGCTACTTTGGCTAAAGGCACTCCATTGGTGCATCGTTCTGACTGACGGGAGAAGGTTGGGCGTAGCCTTGGCGTCGCGTCGTCTGCACAAGGCTTTCCGCAGCGCCTTCTGTTCTGGCTCATGCCTCCAAACCCGCATGAAGGAAAAAAAAAAAAAACTGCGGAGGGAGCGTGCGGCGACAGCCTTGAACCCTTGCCATAAAAAGTAAAAAATAGTAAAACTGAGGGAGTTGGTTCGCCCCCCCCCCTCCCCCCCCCGCCGTGATCACGTCACGAGAAGCTCTGCGTGCGCGCTCCCTTCTCAGTTTCTTTTCTTCTATGCGAGCCCCCCAAAACAAGGTTTTAATTAGTAGTGCAGCAGAGCCTTTCCCTCGCTCGTCCACTTGAGCGCTCCGCATAGACACCGCTTATCCTCCATGCATCTTGCGTACGCCCTGACTCCAATGAACGACATGGGCTTCGGAGCGGAGAAAAGACACAAACACACAGAACACAAACACACATGAAGAAAAGCAAACGGGCGGTTGCCGGGTCCGCACTTCGCCGTGTGTTTCGAACAGAAACGACTTCCGCCCATCCGCTCGTGAAACGGTGGGGAGGCCTAAAAAAAAAATGAAAAGGTGGCTCGCTAACTGGGAATGACAAACAGATGTATGAAAGAGTGCGCTCGCTAACAAGTCTAGGTGGTCGAGCCGATCGCGCCTCTCGATCGTTCAGTGTGCGGAGAAAATGCGACGACGCTGTTTCAGCCCCAGCAGCAAAAACCAAGAAAAGAATTCTATTGAAGGCGGGGCCATGACGTAACCCCGTGACGCACTCCACAGACACCACGCCTCCGGCTTACGTCGGAGAAGGAAGGGGTGATTTTGCCTTGCCGAGCCTACTCGACGAGGAGCGGGAGAGAAGAATTTCGAGGAGGGAATGGAAGGAGAGGAGGCTCGCTGAAAGAGAGGTAGAGAGTGTCTGCTGAGCTGGGGTGGTCCGTGGCCCTTTAAAATGGCGTTAAAGGGCGATTCACACGACGGTCCGTTCGCCCGCGGCCCGCGCACTACCTGGTCTCCTTCCGTGATATTCTCTCGTATTACCGAGACAAAAGAAGGTAATACGCACCCCCCGCTCCGTCCCTCACCATAGCGCAGGCTGCACATTGGCGACAACTACAAACCCGGACTGCTCAATACCCAATACTGCTGCATGCCCGATACCCAGACCAATTCTCGTAATCATGCAAACTTTTGCGGCAAACCAGGCGCCCCCTACGATTTACATCATTGGCAATAAACGTTTCCACCACCACCTACGTGTTCATGCGTCAGCACATTGAGAGGCGCGCTGACCAGGCCGCGGTTCAGAAGACGCGCAGATTCGCGGCGGCGGTGCGCGGAGGCAGACTCGCCGGAGGAATAGACCGAAGAGCGCAACAGCCGTGAAAGAAAAAAAGAGGAGAAGGGAGAAAAGAGCGGAGGAGGAGAGGCGGCGCTGCGAGGAGGGTTCTGGGACGCCAGTGAGGAAATTGCCCTTCAGCGCGAACAGACGACGCATGCCGAAACGTTCGCACTTACAACGCTTTTCCGCCCTTAATTCCAATACGGAACGTCGAGCGTGGGCATAATAATGCACGTAGAGCATGCTGACCTTTTTTACGGCTTCATTCGCGCGTATTAACTTATTAGGAGCGAATTTAAGCTTCCCAAAACCGCATTCCAAGCAGAGCGCCGTACACGCGCATCTCGCCGAAAGACCCGGAAGTCGGAGTACCCAGCATGCCTTGCGGCTCGTTCAGATTGGACACCACCTGTTCTCGTCTTATTTTTTTTGGCGAGAGCTTAACGAGTTTAATGTACGTTTGATACCGTTGATACATAGAAGACAGCAGCTGTCATCATCATTATGTTATGTAAGTAGCAACTGGACGTACTTCGCTTATTTGCTTGAAACGTGTTTGCTTGGGTACAGTGTACATCTAGAACAATTGTGTAGCACTGTGGCGGCCTCTGCCGTATCGTTCTCGAACTGCTGGCCACAGCTTCCGCCGTGGCCCGTGGACTACGACCGGCGCGGTCGACGGATGCGCTTCGTGCAAAGAAACGGTGACCGTGAATGATCTGATCGGCGGCAGCAACAATCCGTTGAGAGATAACCAACACTCCATCCAAGCTCAGCCCTGCATCCGGGTTCACTCAAGGTCCACCCGCCGTGTCGTCCGCCAGCACGCAAGTTGTGTCGTTCCCGGTCTCGTCATGATCAACACGGGGTGAGGACGTCGCCTCAACTTCGCGTCTTGTTCCTCGCAGCCTCCGGCGACTCGTTCACGCCGCACTGGCGGCGTCGTTTTTCCTTGTAGCCCCATCAGCGGAGGTCGCGGTAGATGCTCCGCTAGCTACGACCACGCATTCTTACCGGAGGCTAACTCGCGTCAGCTCGGGAAACTGCGATCAGCAAGTGACCCGTACGAGAATGATTTTTTTTTTTCGCCCTCCTAATTCTGTTGTTTACCTCGTTCTGGGTTAATCTCCGAAGATTTTAGGAGCGTCACTTTCCGTAGACCGGCGCAGTGTTTCCTCAACGTTCGTAACCGCTTGCGTAACACAGCCTCGATTGACGGACGACGTCCTGAAAGTCAATTTAGTGAAGCCAAGTACCTGTTGATCACAGGTAATTCACAGGTGCCTTGTGTAGACTGGAAAGCTTTGAAAAGCCTAGTTGGTTGTGTCACGCGGTTGCGGGTTTAGACTTCAGGCTGACGCCGACTGCACGAACAGTGAACTGCTTGCCATGAGACTAGGAAAAAAAAAACAACAGTATAGTGCAAAAGCGGGCAGTTTTCTGAGCTTGGCCTCCGCAATGATCGCGGAAAACATGCGGCAAAAGATTACGGAAATCTTTGAAAAAGGAAGCGGTGGGTCGGCTTACAGCCGACGTTGTAGGCTGAGAGCCTAAAGAGTTTCTTGTTTTCCTGTATTCGTGATTTCTTGTTTTAAGGGGAAGCGTTGCATTGCCAGTGCTGCCATCTTACGGTGTGCATTTTTGTGCTTGTGGTGTCGCGTTGTTCACTGATGAAAACACAGATGGCGTGTAATTTGGTCTGTTAATTTATTTAGCCTATTAAGTTATGATTTTTAATTGGTCGTCTTGACAGACTGTCCATCTAGTAAGTACGATATGATAGCTACAACATCATACTATGCACATGCGATAGATGGGGTGATTTTGCTTTGTGCAGACTGCGACTGTTTGAGTCATCATCATGGCAGGTCCGACACCCTGCCGAGTTATTAAGCTGTTGTGCTACAGCTGCCTTGCAGCTTGTGCCGCCCACTTGTACGTGCCAGATGGTACTGACATACAGTAATGGGAGCATGCGCAGTCCTGGAAAATTTTTCTATCCCGTACGAACATAATGCAGAGTATAAATGTAACAGCATTTTCATTGCAATTTTCCTTCTTTGCTGATAAAAATGTAGGCTAGTGCTTTGTCGTTGTGCTTGGCCCAGTTTATTTTCATGTAGCCTTTGGTGGAGCTTAACTCCACTCTAAAAAGCAATTATTTTTGTCGAAATTACTTTTCGAGCACTACTTTTGCAGAGCTTTGATTTTGTGAAAGCTGACACTGTCCTAGAGTCTTCCTCCATGCACGTGTAAGCTAGACTGCAGTCATCAGACCAGGGAAATTTTATGAAAATGCTGTCCTTTGTTGTGCATGTTAAATGCATATGTATGCTAGAAATTGGAAAAATATTTTTGCATATGTATGCTAGAAATTGGAAAAATATTTGCAAGCAGCATCCATGATGGGCTGTTTTGTTTGGCAATTCATTAGTCGTAAATTCCATGTTATGAAATCTTAAATTGTAATCAAATTCAATGTAATAATAATGTTCCTTGACGTACAGTTTTTAAAAACAGTTTGAATGTGTAGCTTTGCACGCAGGAATGCAACTCTGTAGCAGACTTTCAGCCAGAAAAACCCATCTTCATTGCTATATGAGCATCATAAAAAATTGTGACGACACTTTGGCAACTATGTGTTGAGAGGCGAAAGCCGAGGACACTATGCCGTGACGACTTCCGGTGAATGTGACGTCAAACCATTCCCGTGGCTATATCGATACCAAAATTATGCATCTTTCAGGGATCTTAAGTATAATTACGCTTATCTACACATTTTTCCATCTAATTTGACACAAATCCGATGTTTTTCTGACTATTCTGTGACAATTTTCACTATGCCGTGGTGACTTCCGGTGGATGTGACGTCACACCGTTCCCGTGGCTATAATGACGTCCGCCCTATTTCGACATTTTTGCCTATAATTAATTAACTAATTTATCTACAGTCATCAAACTTGGCTTCTAGGTTTATTTTTACCTCCTCTATCTGAAGCAACCATTGGTTTTCTTCTATTTTTTTTGGTTCCCAGGTTAAACGTGTGTGACACGCTTTGTTAACGGACAACAGTATGAGCCATTAAACGCTTTCGCCTTAAAACACGTGAATTTGTTTTAGCACAGGGTCTCACAGGTGTGACAGAGCTGTAGCAACTTAATTTAGCTCTGTACTAGAGGGTTAAATAACACCCTTGGTTATGAATGTTATACGAGGCTAGTACTAGTGCATCTGCATTGAAAGCCAAAAGGTGGCATCCAGTTACGGTGAGGTTTATTGCCTGGTGGGCCAAGTTAAGGGAGTGTTGTACACCGCTTGCTACTCACATGTGACCAAATTCCAGGTGTACTCACATCACAGTTATTTTATTCTTGTTTGATTTCTACACCCCTGTTAATTCTCTCGCTAAAAGACCTCAGCTTGTGTGGAGCTCAAAACACCGCCGCAACCGTGTGTCTTTCTGCAATGTTTTTGCAGTATGCCGGCCTATGCACATTTTCCGCACATTTCATTGCAGCATACCTCGGACATACAGGACACTGCTTCAATGAAAGGCTGCGGGAACGTTGTAGCAATTTCCAACAGATTACTGCCTACAGGAATCTTGCAGACCGCTGCGAAAGCTATGGTAGTGTGCCACAGTTTGAACAAAGTTGTGACATACAGGGTAGGGCAAAGCAAAAATCTATCGGAGCTATCAGAGCCATCTGGGAGGCATTTTACATCACTGGCAAGAAATAAAGGCGTGTCCACAGCCCTTTTATCACACTTGTGTAGCTTGAGATTAGATTCATGGAAGGGTTTATCTGAAGATGGGAGTGTACGCAAGGGACACATCCGCAAGGTACTAAGCATGGCATCTTTGCCAAGCCTATGAGTTGCGCGCTGTGTCCTGTTGTGCAGTATTTCAGTGTTTGTTCCCTACATCTTCTAAGCACAGTTTCCACTAATTATGCATCAATCATTGATAGTTTTGTCAATATTGCTCAATAAGCTGCAGCACTTGTGGCCATGTGGGTGATGGCAGCATATACAGGGTGATCGGAAAGTCACAGAGGTAAAAATTCAGTATTTTCAAGAAGCATAGACAGTAGCATGATGGAGTTTTTGCAGCATTGTTCAGAAAGGCCTGGGAATTGCTTTTTTTTAATAACAAAAAATTTAATTCCGAGAGCAGATACATTTGCCACTGACAGATAGCACCACAGTTTTGTCATTGGGGTGTGTCTTTGTTTTTCACGTCATTGAATTTTTGCTTTTTCTGTCACTTCTGGATCACCCTGTGTATGATATGGCTGTATGGAGGGAGGGGATATAATGTACCATGTAGGCACGAAGCAAGTCACCCAGTGAGTGTTGTGTGTATGTGCGTGAGTGAGAAGCTTGGGGGGGGGGGGGGGGGGCTCAAGTTTAAGTCAACATTCTATTCTGTGGCCCCTTCCATGGAATGCAGTTTTTGTGCTCTGTAATACCTCCATACTCAAATGTGAAGCCACTTCAGGCAAGCAGTGCTTGGTGCTGGCATCTTTTGTCAGCTATTGCATGGAAATCTTCAATGTCACTCTGTTCGAAATCCTCCTGGCCCTAAATGCACCCAACTAACTGAATTAGTTGATTGCCCGTGCATATCTTTGACAGCACTCTCGCAGAAGTATAGAATGTAAATAGAATTAGGTAATGAAGCCGTCTGACGGTGAAGGGAATACCATTAAATTTGGGATTCACTAAAGTAAGCTTTTCTTTTTATTGAATGGCGTAGACAACGTTTAGTTTAAATTGACAGTGCCGCCGTTTTCTGGCTTTGCTATCAGGTACTTATCTCAGAAAGTAAGGAATCTTGGTTGCACTACTGGTGGTAGCATCATGAAGTTCCAGATGATGCTTTCTGCTTCGATGTTACTCTGCACATAACCTTTTGCACCTAGTATGGTAATGTCTGTAGGCTGCGAGCTACTCCACATCAACCTCTGTCAACACATAGTATGAATCACAATGCAGTCTTCACATCACTGCTTCCACCATTGGGCCTTATTTCTTATAACTGCAGTTGTATTTTCGGATAAGGTATGTCTTTCCTCAGTGGGTAAAAACATTGGTTGTTAAGTAACATGACCCTGGGGTCCTAAAGCACCTGTGATTTTAAACTTGTTGTGACGTTACCATCCTCTTGCTGATCTGTGGATCCCCATTGACCATGATCAGAGTGTAATTACAGGCAATAACACATGCAGGACAATTTGTGTAGAAAACAAGGGAGGGTGTAAAACATTTAAAGTTAACATTAAAAACCTAGGCGACTCGTTACAGACTTGTAATGTGTCTTGTAGCGAAGTTCTCTTGGTTGAGCTCCACTTACGGAACATAGACGTAGTGCTCTCGCTCAAGGTTCCTTTTATTCACTCACGCTGCTGTAGTCCGAAGCACCCAGTTCGTCTATCACAAGGCTCGTCGATCATGTCTATGTTTTTGCATCCAATCCCGAACTGCCAGCAGCGGTCCATCATTCCACCCACACAGTCTCATCTGCAGGAATGACCGGTCGTCACAGGTATTGCATCTCCACTCTTGTGGCCTTGATCTCAATGGTCGTATCTGTCATGTCAACTGGGCTCGAACATTGCATGAACTGAGAACCTCATTCTGTCATCTTCTTCCTCCGCGCTGTGTCGATCGTCTATGTCATGTGGACATCTTTTTCTTCACTCACTGGCTTGAACATCTTTGTCATCTTCGGGTACACCACACAGTAAAAGATTGGTTGGTTGGTTTATGGGGTTTAACGTCCCAAAGCGACTGAGGCTATGAGAGACGCCGTAGTGGAGGGCTCCGGAAATTTCGACCACCTGGGGTTCTTTAACGTGCACTGACATCGCACAGCACACGGGCCTCGAATTTCTCCTCCAAAGAAATTCAACCGCCGCGGCCGGGATCGAACCCGCGTCTTTCGGGCCAGCAGCCGAGCACCATAGCCACTGAGCCACCGCGGCGGCACACAGTAAAAGATAACTTATCCATGCAGCAACATATAAAACTTTGCCGATTATGTGGTACAAAAGGAAGCAGTTGTAAAAGGGTAACAGTAAAACCAGAAAAGAGCGAAGTACAATTTTTTCTAGATAATTCGAACTCAAATGGGACAGAAAGCTTGTTTGAATTACGTGGAATATTTTGAATTGCGTTTCTTATACGCAGTCTTGACAGGACCAAAAAGCACTAGTTTAAACAAATTACTTCACTTTACGGGGAAATGTGCATAGGTGATTCAACTAATTTTTCTAAAGTTGGGCTCATGACATGTACTGCGCTCTCATTACTAAAGTTTAGAAGACAGCTGTGTGGATGACATCAGCTGATTGTGCGCTGTGTGTGTGGGTTCAGCAAGCTCGCTGGGAGGACGCTGTTCATCACGGGCGCCAGCCGAGGCATCGGCAAGGAGATCGCCCTCAAGGCAGCCAAGGACGGCGCCAATGTGGTCATCGCAGCCAAGACGGCTGAGCCGCACCCCAAGCTACCCGGCACCATTTACACGGCCGCCAAAGAAGGTAGATGTTATGTTATCCTTAATGTTATGTCTGTTCCTAAAAGGAAAGTCTTAGCAATATGGTAGCTTTACATTCCTCGGGCATCTCCTCTGACATAGTGTCAAATGGTGACTAAGCACTTCGTGTAGAGAATCGTATGTGCGCACCAACAGTTGACTATAAAATAGACCAGTTCTTTTTTTTGGTCCTCTTGAGTGGTTAGTTGTCACAGTACAGCTTGAACAGGGGTTATAGCCCTAGTTGTAAACTGAGGTGCATAAAGGTATGCATTGATTCTCTTTGGTTTCATCTACACCTCTGATCCACTTTTGGTTGTAGTCTTTTGAACACACTTCTGGTAAAGCTGTGCTCTGTGAAAGCTGAGTTTTCAGTTGAACTTTGATTTTTTTGCTGGGCGGAATCGTCACTGTAATTGAAAAATAAGGCAAATTTATTTCTCTTACGTTTTATTATAGGGAAGATGAGAGAAACAAAAGTCCGGTGCTCCATTTATATCCAGTCAACAAACTGAAAATGGTATTAACAATGGCGAAACCGGTCTGAAACTAGGGCTCCTGTTTCAGAGAGCGCCACCAATTGGAAACAATATTTTAGCATATGCGAGAGCCACATGTGCTAAACTCGGGAAATAGCGTACATAATGCGAGCGTGCGGTAAGGCTCGATTTAAAATAGCGTTTGACACATGTATTTTGCAATGCATGCTATTTTTTTCGCACTTAATCCCATGTGCCCATTTCGTACTGCCACTTCATTCTGCAGTGTTGGAACTTTGCGCACAGTTATTGGATGCAGGTGGGGATGTGAAATGTGGCATGCATGTAGATGTGCTGCAGTGTAAAACACTAAAAAACATTATCTGCTAACACCAGGCACTATACAGCCAGTCATATCAGTTACTGTGATGTCACCATCATAAGGAAACTTGAGCATGTTGGTAAAATCTTGTTGACCTGGCACATACGAGGCATGGCCATGAGAACTAAAATGGCTTAAATATTTGTGTCAGCCATGCTTGTACTACTTCTGCTGTTTGCATCTGTTTGTCATTCTAGAGCTTGTAGGCATGAAACCTCCATGCATTTATTTCAAGCGTGGTTTATCGCTTTCAACCATCATTCCCTTTTTCCCTACCCCACCGCGGTGGCTCAGTGGTTACGGCGCTCGGCTGCTGGCCCGA